>NC_133647.1:156699519-156999519 GCF_009905375.1 Apium graveolens | reverse complement strand
ACGAACTTGTCCAAATACTGCTTGAACACTCTGTTCATAAGATCCATAAATGCAGCTGGCGCATTCGTCAAGCCAAATGCCATCACCAAAAACTCATAGTGTCCGTATCTCGTTCGGAACGCTTTCTTGGGTATATCTTCCGCTTTGATCTTTAATTGATGATACCCAGATCTTAAATCAATCTTTGAGAAACACGAAGCTCCTTTCAATTGGTCAAACAAGTCATCGATCCGCGGTAGAGGGTACTTATTCTTGATTGTCAACTTATTCAGTTCACGTTAATCGATACATAATCGCATACTTCCATCCTTCTTCTTTACAAACAACACCGGTGCGCCCCACGGGGATACACTCGGTCGGATTACTCCTTTGTCCAACAATTCTTGCAACTGGGCTGCCAATTCCTTCATTTCAACCGGCACCATGCGATAGGGAGCTTTCGACACTGGTTCCGTACCAGGAGCCAATTCAATCGTAAACTCGATCTCTCTGTCTGGAGGTAGTCTAGGCAATTCATCAGGAAACACGTCCGGAAAATCTCTTACTACCGGAATATCGTCGATCCTTACAGATTCTTTCTCCACGTCCACGACATGAGCCAAATAAACTTCACATCCTTGACGTATTAATCTTCTCGCCTCAATAACCGATAGAAATTTCTTTTCTTGCCACCTTCCTTTAAATATCACTTCCTCACCATCCTTGGTTTTTAACTTCACTTTCTTACTTTTACACTCTATTTGCACCTCGTGGTTTGACAACCAATCCATTCCTAGAATAACCTCAAATTCTCCTAATTTAAAAGGAATTAAGTCAGCAGAAAAGTGCCGACCTTCTATAGACACATCACAGCCAGGACAAAACTTATTAACAAGAACTTTCTCTTGATTGGCTACCTCTATAATCAAATTAGGCTCTAGAGGGTACGCAACACAATTTAACTTATCAAGAATGCTTTCAGAAATAAAAGATCTGGTTGCTCCAGAATCCATCAAAACTTTTACTTCTACTGAGTTTATAACAAGCATACCTGCTACCACATCCACATCTTGCACCGCATCTTTCATTGACATGTTAAAGGTCCTAGCTCTGGGTTGAGCTGATGGTGCTGGGAGAGACGGCGGTCCAGCAATTCTGAGAACATTAGCCTTCTACACAGGCTCCTTGCAATTTCTAGCCATATGGCCTACCTTGCCACACTTGAAACAAGCCAAATCAGGCTTCCTTATTTTGTTTGAGCATTCCGAAGAATAATGCCCCTTCTGGTTGCACTTAAAACATGTTATATCCAGCTTATTACACCTCCCCGGGTGTCTCTTTCCATAGTTCCTGCATTCTTGCATCTGGGGCCTGCTATCCTTTCCCGGTTGTCCAGCTTTCTGGAAACGGTTCTTCTGAGCTTCATTCTCGGGTCTAAACTTCTGAAACTTTTTGTTCTGACCTCCACCATTCTTTCCAAACTTTCCTCTGAATTTTGAACTTCCTTGCTCTTGCTCAGAGCTTTCAAACTTCCTCTTTCTTCCTTCATTTTCTCTTCGAGCAGCTTCCCGCTCACCTTCCACTATCATTGCTTTCTGAACCAAAGCAGCATAGTTCTTGATCTCCAACATTGCTATTTGACTCCTAATCCATGGCTTAAGTCCCTGCTGGAACCTCTTAGCCTTCTTTGCTTCAGTATTCACGTACTCTGGCACGAACCTTGCCAACTCCGAAAACTTCACCTCATATTCTGCTACCGACATTTCCTCCTGTCTAAGATCCAAAAATTTCATCTCCAACTGATCTTGTATATAACTTGGCAAATATTTTTCCAAAAACATCTCAGTGAACTTCTCCCAAGATAAGTCTTTGCCTTCCAACAACGCCTTAGAAGACTCCCACCAGAAACTTGCTTCATCCCTCAAATAATAACTTGCATACTGAGCTTTCTTATCGTCCTTAACTTCGGCTAGCACAAAGGTTTTTTCCATCTCTCTCAACCACGACTGTGCTTTAATCGGATCTGGCAAACCTAAGAACTCTGGAGGGTGAACAGATTGAAAGTGCTTGAAATTTCCAACTTTTGGGGCCACAGGTTGTTGCAAAAGCTGAGCAAGTCTGCTCATCAAAGTGGTTTCTGGGTTTATTTCTGGGTCTTGGGTGGGAATTTCTTCTTCTTGGTGATCTGGTGAGTTGGCCATTTCTTACAAACCTGATTGAGCAATTATTTAGCAATACGATAGCACGGCATACATATAACAACAATTTTTATGAAATCTCTTTTGTGGGTTTTAAGTTTTACCCAATTTGCACATGCAATCCTATTACTACATAATTCTCATATCAGTGTTGTTTTATCATGGCACGGAATAGGGTTTTACGATCTTTAGACATGGTTGTACGAAAACATGGTTGTATTTAAAACATGGCATTGAGAACAGTTCATGAAATAATCAAGGTGCACAAAGGAAAACAAGATAATAGATTTATTTAATCAGAGGTTACATAGGAAATATTCTGGATTTTAAGGTTCTGAAACAAGGTACAATAAATAGCAAGGTTAAACAGAGGAAAAACTGGAAAACATCCCCCTATCTACCCCTAACTTCCAACTATTACTACTACTGCACTGATCTGAAATACAACAAGATAAATGAAAAAGGGATCCCGGCATCTGACCAAGTATCCCAAAGCCTACCGGCGCTGAAAACAACAACAATAATCTACGGGCTCAACCAAAAGTCCCGTCTAATCATCTAGGATCTCTCTCAACACAACCAACATCCAGCGAATGATCTTATGCAGCCTCCGGGCCTCAGCATCAGCATCACTAGTGGATGGTCCCTCATCCAATCTCTTCCTGGCAACCTGCTCTACCAACTGAATCCTAGCTCTCCACTCCTCCATCATCACAGAAGTCCTCTGCCTAGAGTCTCGAATCAACCTATCTACCAAAGCTCCTAACTCAGGAATGCGGGAGTACACAAAGTCTCGGTCCTGGGCTAACTTGCCACCAACACTGACAGGAATAGTCTTAGGCATTTTCGACTCTGCTCAGGGGCAGGGGTCTCTGAATCAGGCCTCAAGGGTGAAATCTGCATGGGGATCTCACTACTCTCAGAAGGGTCCTCCTCTGGGTCTGAACTAACATATACAGGCTCCTCTGGAGAGGGTGGAATAGGCACAAGGGTACCAGTCAAGCTAATCTCTGAGTCTGAGTCACTACCACTACTAGGATCCTGAGAGAAAACATAAAATAGCAACCAAGGAACAATGTTAGGGTCAAATAAAGCTTCCACCTAACTCACACCCTAACTCTAGTTTCTGCTTTACCAATCAAACACTTTCCTAAGGCTATACCTAATAGTCTAACTCAACTCTACATAAGTCGAACTCTCTCGCGATATAGATATATTCCCAAAATACCCCTTTTTAAAACCTAACTTGTCTCAGGGACTAGATCCTGTAGCTCTGATACCAACTTGTGACGCCCTCAATCTCGGGGTTAGGAAATGAGGACTCACACACCTCGATTCTAATAATAAAATATGCATAAACCCCGATTAACTCCTAACAGGATCAACAGGATAAAGTATGAGAAGAGATTACAACTACCAATCACAGAATATAACTTACAAACCCAAAATATTATTAAATAATCAATATCGGTTCCGGCTGGGAACCGACAGATAACCCATTGTATCTTTAAACACCACTTTCTAGGCGCGAGCTCACTCATAACCTGTACTACCTGCTCTGGCAACTGGAAGCCCTCAACACGATAGGGACCACCAGGTACGCTCTTACGAGCAGTGTGCTTAAGCCTGGCCATCTTCTTGCTTAACTGCCATGGTTAGATTAAGACAAAACAATGAGTATAAAACTCAGCAAATAACTAAATAGCAGTTCTACAATAACAATTCTCAATATGCTTTGAACAAACTAGGGCATTCTATTTTAGCTAATCTAGGTGGCAGATTTCCATATATTCATTTTTGTTTTCTTTGAGATAAGGAAAGGTATCCGAAGGATAGTTGGGCTTTCAAGAAACAAGGCTCGAAACAGGATGAAAGCCGACATTCAACACAAATCATTATAGGATCAAAATAGATCTTTCGGTAGAGGAAAGCAACAGTATTTCAAGATATAGAATCATTCATATGATCAACAATTTCAGGAATCAGGGTTCTGAGCCTTAAGCTCCACAATAACATAATCAGCTCTTTTCAAAGCAGAATAAAACATTTTCATTTCCAGAAATCAATTTACTGAATAAAAGTTTCAGTTCCCTTTTTAAATAATCATTTAGAATCCATGATTGGATCTCTTATCTTTCCATTTCATTATATACGGGTGATCAGCCCGTATCGACCTCCATTCCGGTCTTTAAGGTACCATTCAGCATAATTTCAGCCATAAATTGGACTAGTCCCACTAGCCTCTTACCATGACTGGACTAGTCCCACTAGCCTCTTACGTCTCAATCCAATCCATCAGGAATTCATTTGGAAAACCTTGAGTTGGAAAAACAAATAGGTTTTCTAAAATCCATTTTATCATTACCAAGCATTTGAAATCATTCGGACTCTTTCAAGTCGAAACTCATTCTTAATTCGGATTTTAAAGAAACAAAGTTCAGGGAGTGAATCAAAGATACGCAAGGAACAATTCTCAAGGATTCTGCATCAAAGATAATAAGGTACTAAATTTGAAGGATCAGTAATAACTTAGGGATCATTAGGGCGATCAAGAGAAATAGGGTATCATTAACAGAGTTATCCAAGATAATTAAAGGTTCAATATGATTCATGGCATTATAGGAAACTGGAACAGAAAGGCAGATTATCAAAGGGTGAAATCAATAGGATTATCAATAACAGGTTATCAAGAACAAGGGTACTTCAAATCAATAGTAGGGTTTCATAAAGCAAGGGTTTCATACTCTAACAGTTCAATACTCTACATGGTATGAACAACATTTCCTTTATAATCATTTACACAAGTAATCAGAGTTACTTGCCTGAAATTGCTTTCCTGAGGGTTGAACTACTGCCACCTAGTATACTTTTCCCTTTCCTAGCCCGAATGCCCTCACGCTCCGAATCTACAATAAAAACCAAAAATCTTAATTAGATTCCCAACTCTCGTTCCCGGAACGATCCCTCTATACGATAACTCGATTATATCTTTGACTCGAACATACGAATATAGCTTATACAAATAAGCACACAGCACATAGCACAATCCTTTCTCATAGTTTTTATATCCTTATATTCCTAGCAATCAAAGCGTACTCGCTTGACCTAGGCTATTTCTCAAATCACACTAACACGACTCTTTTACGAGTACTAGACCCATTTACAACCAAATATTTACGTGCATACCATCACTTATATCAATCGACTTCATTCCCTTTTCTTTTATTCCTTAAATTCGAACCACATAATACAATCAACTAAACAATCCATAGATATTCGCATATACGCATCCAATCATTTCATATTTGATTATCAAAAACCAAGTTTTGACCTTAAGTTCATATGGCCTATTCGGCCTAATTGCAAATACCACCATAAAATCAATCAAATACTCACTTTAATTCACATAAACACGTATCTCATTTAACAACCTTTAAAGAACCACTCTCCTTTCTTTTAATCATAGAAATCCGAACCATAATCATACATATACAATCAAATTTCTCAAAAATTACACCATACAACTTTAGTTCTAACATGATTCCACATTTAAACTAGCACCATTTTCTTGATCAACAACCATTCGAACCAAAACATACATACATGCTCACATGCAATTCAATTTCAACTTAGCACGATATCAAACACTTTATCTTTATCACGTAAGCCAACTAAGTTCCTTAACACAATTGATTTTTATCTAAATTACAACATACATCCATTCATTCATCAAATTAATCTATTTTAACTCAATTTCATTCGGCAATAACTCAAATTCACATCTCAAGGACAAATCATTGACATGCACATCTTGATCCTTTTTAAAACTAACATGCAATCACTTTTAGGCTATTCATACTTAGCGTTTACCAAGATTATCTCACAAAAATCAATTCCCTTTCTTATTAACATAAAAATTCGAACCTAACTTAGCATGCATCAATAATTTCATTTCTTTTTCAAGCTAATAACAATCCATTATTACTTTAAACAAGTTTACTCAAATCAAACAACTTTAAAGATTAAGTCCATTCGGCCTTTTTCAAAAACAAGACATGCAACTTGATATTCTTACTCCTTGAATCACAAATCATCCTATTTCTTAACATCAAATCATTAAATCATGCAATTAACCATAATAAACTTGATTTCTTTTAAAATTATAATGGTCATTCGGCCTTTTTCAATCAAAACACCACATGCAAATATAAAGAATTGATCTTAAGGTTCTAGAGCTCAGTTTTTAACATCATAGCTCACCGCCGGTTCACCGGAGTTCATCACCGGTGGCGGTGGCATCTCGGTGGTGCCCTCATTCGAGGGTGTCCAACCATGAGCCCCCGATTCCATCATTTACACAAAAATAACTAACATGCACATCTTCTCTATCGTTTGTTTACAAGGAATCAAGCTTAGCAAGATGACATCAACAACAAATAGCAAGAACCATGTGGTTCTCGGGTGAACACACACCGAGCACCCACAACACACACACACATCGACATGCAAGTGGTATACACACATGCACACACTTTTACCTACAAATATGTGTTTAACAAGAAGATTTGGGAATGATTGATGTGTTTGATCAAAGAAAAGAGAGGTATACCGAGAGAGATTGAAGAAAGCCGAGAGAAAGAGTGAGAGGGTTCGAGTGAGAGAAGGAGAGAAAAGAGAGAAGAGAGAAGTGATGTCACGGGAGCAAGAAGAAGAAAGAAAAGAAGGGAGTGAGGTTATATAGCACTCAAAAACAAGGGCACTTTGGTAAATTTCTAATTCATTTTTCATTCTTACTTGTCCATCTTTTTACTAAAATAAAACTAAGACTAAATATAAAATATATCTCTCTCGGGAAGTCAAGAATTATTGAAAATGACATTTTTAACGCGTAGGTCTCGAAATTAGCTTTTTATCCATTACTCATAATAAGAAATTGAGCGAACAGTTGATTTTATATGAATTTCGCAAACTCGCTTTAATAAATACCTTTTCCACATAAAATTGATTTAAAAATGCAAAGATCAACAATTAAATTCACTTATTATTTTTAAAAAGTCTCTAAGACCTCTACGAAGATAACAGAATAAATCCCATGTTTTTATCCATCTCAGATGATTTTATAAAAATGCACGAAGGTTAAATAAACCCTTATTTAAATCAAATAACTCCTTTAAATCCATAAAAATGTCACAGAGCACACAGTCATGCACACAGGCAAGCAATCACACATATACGATCATATAACGACTCAGGTCTGATTATAAAATATATCACTCTTAAATCTTTATCCTCTTTTACGCGTACCGGGTCACGTTCAGCCTGACGGCCCGACGCTCAGCGTTTCGATTACGCTTCTCATTATCTTTGCCAATTAACACGTCTCTTAAGATGAAATACTTTATTCATTCACTTCACATATAATTCACATTTTATATTATTTAATTCCATATTAGGGCGGGTTCCGTTCTACCTGACGGCCCGACACCACAGCTCGACTTCTAAGCTGACTCTTTAAATTGGAACGTTTTTATCCACGCTCCTTAACTCTAGCATACAGATAAGACAAATAATCATCGCTTAATCACATAATCTCATCACATAACACATACTTTACTTTCTTAATTACGACACAAAATTCTCGGTCGTTACAACTTATACCTATCTCTTTTAAAACAATTATATCACAACACACTTTCCAAAATCTTTTCCAATTTTAATCACAATTTAGAGATAGGTATTTTCAGAAGTTACTTTTCCCCCAAAACATAAGTTAATAAAACATATTTAAACACGGGGTATACGTAGCTTAAAATGTTCTGTTCTAGTACGTAAATAAAACAACATTTCATTCATATATACTAAACCATAAGAGTATGGCCAGGGGTACTTGCCTTGCAGAGCTTTACAACTATCTCTGATTGACCTTGAACCGATTTGAACGCTCATCTTTGTCACCTTACTATTAGACTATCCTGGATCCGACTTCAACACTCAAATCCTTCGCTTAGATACTTGCTGAGCTTGTTGACTGACCACTAGGTTATCTTTAGTCTGACATCAACTTTTGGGTCTCCCGACTAGAACCTACATAGTCGAACTTTCCTATGTTAGACAACCAGTTATGCTTGACATATCCTCGATATCAATTCTACCCGAACGATAACAATCCCGACTCGTACTCATATGTATTACTATAATACACATAACAATCAGGGTTCAGGAATCCAGAACTCGGTTCGATAATCATTTTCAGAATATACATATGCTAGTCGCTACAAAAAATAGGGTTGTTAACTAGTTATCACAGTATGCAAATAGTTTCGTACAATACTCTCGCGCAAGTTATTTCTTGCGCTCGCTCTAGCAGCTATATACATTCGACTGATATTCCCGATACTTTACAGAATACGTTCCCAAAAATTGGGCAGCGTCTCGTTTGCTTATCGGACTACCCGTCGAAACATGATCGAACTCTCACAATCCAACAAGCACAATCAATCAATCACACCCCGACCATACAATTCGAAATTCCAATTTTAACCTTAACAATTATATCCGATTATTTACTTTTTGAAAATAATTGTACGAATTAAATATTAAATATTATTTTATAATTATAAGACTCAGAATTAATTCATCACGGTCCACCGTCGGCTCGCCGAGGCTCATTGCCGATGGAGGTAAAATTTGCGGTTACCGATTAATTTTGGGTTTCCAACGCGTATTTCATCGATTAATTATAATTATTTCCGCACGAAATATAATTTATTTCACAAATTTCAATCAAACAATTCCTGCAAAAATAAGAATTAAATTTCAGAAATAATAATCAAGCCAACAGCAACAGTACAATCGAATGCAACACAACAACAATTCACATGCCTGGCGCGACTCCTGACATACGCACACACCACCACATCGTTGCCACTTCTCGCCGGAAAATCCGAGGAGGCGGCAACCATGGCAGAATTCAGGGTAAACAAGACACACGCACTCACACACATAACACACATATACATAAGTAGGTATATATATCAAATAAACAGATACGAAACCACGACTAACCGGAGAACAGACCGGAAGAAACCAGGCGGCGGCGTATTACCGGAGTACATAGGCGACATGAACGGGAAAAGGAAACAAGGAACAGGACAGAGAGGGAATAAATGGGAGAGGCGAGGGAAGGCTTGAGAAAATCAGAGAGAGATTGAGAAATTAGAAAGGAAATGAGAGATTGATGCTTTGGTCTGGGTTGGCAAAACAAAGAAAACCGGGTATTCAATTTACCCCAATACCACAATCAAACCACGTGTCCTAAAATTGGACACGTATCCTTTTGTTTATAACCGAAAGTCCTATCTTTGTCACCAAATTTAACGATTTAACGAAAAAGATTTTACGGGTAAACATAACCTTAAAATTTACCAGTATAGTGTTAAAATTTTCGGGATAATTCAAAACCAGTAGAATAAAATTTTCATAATTTTTAGAGAAATTTTGAACCATACATTATATTCGCATTTCACAATTAATGAACCGAGCTCCACTTAAAATAAATTCAAAAAATCACGAAAATAGTCTTAAAATATTAGAAATATTCCGAAGTTAATTTAAACATAAATTTCATAATTTTAAAGTCATTTCTAAAATGCAATTTATCCCCGCTTTTAGCAATTAAACGAATTAACGCGGGGTAAAATTAATCCTTAAAATTTCCAAAATAATTAAAAGAAATATAGGAGTCGTTATACTTGATTTCTGGCTTGGCTGGTTTAGTCTTTGTGATATTGATACATGTGTATACATGTGTCTATGTATATATGTGTATCTGTGTGTGATTATGTGCTTGCATGCAACTGTGTGTGTGTGTGCATTAGCGCGGTGGCACGTGTAGTGAGTGCCCTGTGTTTGTGTTTGTGCGTGTTAGGTCTGTTGCTTCTGCTGTGCTTTGTTCCAGTTGTTCGATTACCAGTTTGCAATTTTTCATTTTCTACAGAGATTTTCTTTGAGTAATTTCGTGATTTGAATTAAATAAATCGTGTGGGAAACATTTATTCAATCGAAGAAGTTTATTTGGAAACCCGAATATTATCGGGCACCAATAAATTTTTCCGCCGTCGATGATGAGCCTCGGCGAGTCGACGGTGGACGGTGATGATTAATTATGAGTTCTAAATTTATAAAACAAATAAATTAGTTCATAAAATTAGTTTTCGAAATGCAAATAATTATTTAGTTTAAAAGCCGTATTGAGATTCGAAATTAGAATTGTGATTATTGTGTTGTGGACGTCGATTATGTTTCGACGGTTAGTCCAATAAATAGAGGAGTCCGATGTCCAAAATTTTCCGAAAATGATTCTAATTACGAGAAGTATACTATTCGGTATGAACATGTTTTACCCCTATTGTGAATATCGATTACGTGAATATGTGTGTATATATACGAGTCGGGTTATCGAATTGGGTTAATTAGGTTCGAGGATATCAAGCATGTCGGTATAACTAATTAGGGTATTCTGTTGCTGTAGATTCCAGTCAAAGTTCACAAGGATTAAAGTCAGTTGAGCACAACTACCCTAGGAATCCGGAGAAATCCTTGCAAGGCAAGTACCCCAGACCATACTTTTATGGTTCAGTATATATGAATTAATTGTTGTTTATTCTCGAACAGGAACAGAAACGTTTTAAGTTACGTATCCCCTGTAATTATAATTATTTGTTTAAAATCTGTTTTGGGGAAAAGTAACTTCGAAAAGGTACCTATCCCAAATAAAAATGATTTGTGAACCAATTTTACATGTGTTGTTAAATGAACGATTTTAAACTAAGATAGGTACAAGTGATTTGAAAACTGGATAAAAATGATCAGATATTGGATACATAGGGTCAAGAGTGGCCTATTGAGGTTGCGTAAGCGGCTAACTCGGTTGCGCGTACTACATAACCGATTAGTCCAGCAGGTCAAAGACCTAGCTAGTCTTTGAGTTCCGGAACAGGTTTATGGGATGGCAGATGGAGCCGCCTGGTGTTGATAGACTGATCAGCTGTCTTTACATATCCACTATGTATCTGATATGGATTTGTGATTCCCATAATGAAATAAGTGATTTATACAGTTGAATTATATATGTGAATAACATGCTAAAATCGGACTCTGGTATTTACACAGCACACAACTACGTTGTTTTATTAAGAGCATGCTAGTCAGTGATATCCAGTTTTAAATGTTGTTATCTTGACACAGATTTGAAATGATTAACATGTTATTGTTTTTTTATTATTTTATAGTTCTGTTCCTATAATTGTTTAGATTAACTGTTTTTACTCTGCTATTCATATGTTGGTACTGCTGAGTGATCATATGCTCACCATTGCAATATGTTATGTATATATTGCAGATGCCTAGATGATCTATCAGACCTGGTCAGAATAGAGTTTCAGCCCCTTCCGGTCCCGGCTCCTCTGAGGTAGTTTGTATCAGACCATGTGTGGTTTGATGAGTTAGTGAATAAGTTAGTGTGTCAGACTTTTTTAATAATTGGTTGTGTAATAGTGAGTAGCTTAAATCATACTTGAACCTGGAGCGGATCTTGGTTTTGGGATTTTGTTATTGTAATAATAATAATTTCGTAGTTTATAATTGTGGTTTGCTATATTTAATGACGTCAACTCCTGACCCCGGGGTTGAGGCCGTCACATTCAGCCTCAGTTGTGGAAGTTGACACAAATTGTTGTTTCTTACTGTTCCAAGATACAAGTCTTTGACCAAGAAATTATAGCTTCCACTAGTACTCTTTCTGTCAACCCTGCATCCAGCAAAATCTGCATCTGTGTATCCAATAGCTTCAAATCCAGTTCCCTTAGGATACCACAATTTCAAGTTTGGTGTTCCCTTTAAGTATCTGAAAATTCTCTTCACAACCATTAAATGTGATTTCTTTGGATTGGCTTGAAATATTTCACATAGACATATTGCAAACATAATGTCTGGTCAACTAGCAGTCAAATACAACAAAGATCAAATCATTCCTCTATAACCTGAGATGTTTACACTTTTTCCTTTCTTATCTTCATCCAACTTTGTAGCTATAGATATAGGTGTTGATGCAAGTGAACAATCAACCATTCCAAATTTCTTCAATAAATCTTTAACATACTTGGTTTGACTGATGAAGATTCCATCACTTCTTTGACTGACTAGGATTCCAAGAAAGTAACTTAATTCTCCCATCATTCTCATTTCATATTCACTCTGCATGAGCCTTGAGAATCTTTGACATAATTTTTTATTAGTAGAACAAAAATTGATATCATCCACATAGATTTGAACTAGGATCATATCACCACCATGCTGCTTGTAGAATAGAGTCTTGTCAATTGTTCCTCTAGTGAATTAATGTTTAAGCAAAAATTCTGATAATATGACATACCAAGCTCTAGGTGCTTGATTTAATCCATGGAGAGCCTTGAGTGGTTGGTAGAAAAAATCTGGAAATTCTGGATCTTCAAAGCCAGATGGTTATTGCACATAAACCTCTTCTTCCAACTCACCATTAAGGAATGCACTCTTTACATCCATTTGATACACTTTAAAATTTGAGTGTGCAATAAATACAAGAAAGATCCTTATTGCTTCAAGTCTTGAAACTGGAGCAAAAGTTTCATCATAATCAATTCATTCTTCCTGTGAGTAGCCTTTTACAACCAATCTTGATTTGTTTCTTGTTCCTGTACACCTACTTTGTTCCAATTATACTTCTGTTCTCTGGTGTAGGAACCAACTTCCAAACTTTATTTCTTTCAAATTGATTTAGCTCTTCTTGCATAGCAGATATCCAGTCAGGATCAAGTAGAGCTTCCTTAGTTTTCTTAGTCTCATTTTGTGAAAGAAAGCATGCATGTAGACATACATTAGCAGTTACACTCCTAGTCCTTACAGCAACATTTAGATCACCAATAATTGCTTCTCTTGTGTGATTCTTATCCCATTTCCTGGTGTGATTTTGTTTACTTGAATTTTCTGCATTCTCTTCACCATTGGCATGAATTGCATAACTTTCTTCTATTTCTCCCCCTGAGTTTGTGCTATCAAATTCAGGTGTATGACATGAGCTTTCATTCTCACGATTCACTTGCTCAGTTGACTCTTCATTCATTCTGTTACTTGTGTTGATCTTAGTTTCATCTTCAGTTTCACTATCAATGTTGAGATTTTCAAACTGAAGGGCTTCAACTTCATTCTCATCAAGGCATTCCAAGCCCGGACATTTGTCATCGTCAAAAGTCACATATGTGCTTTCCATTATTTTCTTGTGTTCAAGCACATAAACTTTGTAGGCAGTTCTTTCCGATGAATATCCAAGAAATATTGCTTCAAAAACTTTGGAGTCAAATTTTCCCACATATTCAGGGTTATCTTTTAGAATAAAACACTTACTTTCAAACACATGCAGATGCTTCACAGTGGGCTTCTTTTGATAAAATTGAGTAGGGTGACTTGCCAAGATTTTTATTGATGAGATATTTATTTTGAGTGTAGCATGCAATGTTGACAGCTTCTTCCCAAAAAACTTGTTGGCAAATTGGCATCTTGTAGCATTGTTCTAGTAGCCTCAACTAGAGTTATATTCTTCCTTTCAACTGCCCCATTTTGCTGAGATGTCCTTGATGCTGAGAACTCTTGAACAATACCCTTGTCTTTGCTGAATTCATTTAAGATTGCATTTCTGAATTCTGTGCCATTATCACTCCTCAATCTCTGTACACAATTTTGATCCTCAGCCTGCTTCTCAATTTTATTGATGTGTTCAATAATGATGTATGGAGTTTCATCCTTTGAATGCATAAACTCTACCCATATTTACCTTGAGTAGTCATCCACCATCACAAGTGCATATTTCTTTATAGAAATAGATAAGATATTAACTGGTCCAAATAGGTCCATTTGAATGAGTTGAAAATGTGCACTTATGGAATTCACAACTTTGCTCTTTTGACTAGCCCTTTTCATTTTGACTTTTTGACAAGCCTCACAAACTTCATCTTGAGCAAATTCCAAATTTGGCATGTCTCTCACTAATTCCTTTTTAACCAAGGTATTAATTACTTTTTAGTTCAGGTGACAGAGTTTCTTGTGCCACAGTTTGCTTTGCTCAATAGATGCCTTGGTGTAAAAGTAACATATTCCATCCTTATTTGCTGAGTATAAATCTGCAACAAACAAGCTTCCCTTTTTTGCTCCTTTCAAAGCAACTTTACCATTCTTTAGGATGATAGTTGAGCAGTCTCCTTTGTCAAATAAAACCTTGAATCCTCTATCTGTGAATTGACTGACACTCAGGAGATTCACCTCAAGAATAGCTACCTGTACTACATCTTCAATGATAATATTTCCAAAAGCTAACTTGCCATATCCCATTGTGAATCCTTTGTTGTCTCCAAAAGTCACCAATGGGCCAGCCATCTCCTCAAATTGTTATAGCAAGGATTTGTCATATGCCTGGAACATCCACTGTCTATGATCCATATGACTTTCTTCACTTTGCCCCGCACACAATGAGGATTAAGTGTGTTTAGTTATCCAAACAGTGTTGGGTATTTTCTTCATATTAACAGAAGTTGCAGAAGTAGAATTTGATGATTTAGAAAGAAAAGTGTTCAACAATTGATTTACATTTTCCTTTTTAGCTGTAGATCTAATTTTAACTTCTTTGAGATATACTCTTAGTTTATGACAGCTTGTCATCACTTTCATATTGCAAGGAATGCAATCAAATTTGTCACAAAAGGAATAAGGATCTTCAGCCTTTGCTTTATTGTATTTACAGGCTCCCACTTTTGACTCACTAATAGCCTTTTTGCAAAGGTGAGTTAGGTGATTTGTAGAGCCAAACTTTTGATATTGTTTCCTGGGAGCATCTACAACAAATGCAAAGTTGTTGCTCTTGTTCACTCCAATTTTCCCATTCATGTTCTTCTTTTTCTTTCATGTATTCTCATTCTTGATTGATGTCTTTGAAACTTGATTGACCATGGGCTTCTTTTTTATTTCAGCATTAGGAGTGGTTTCTTCATTTTACTTTTCATTGTCTTCATATGCAAGTTCTTCCTTGATGACCAACTCAACTTCACTGAAATTGACTTCACATGCCTTGAACAAAGGTGCATCAACTTTTTTCAGCATAACTGGGATATCTTGATTTGCAATTGATTTTTCTTTTTCACCTTTACTTTTCTTATTGTTGTTCAAGGCATCATAGTCCAAACCAATAGCTATATTAGCACATGGTTTGTTTTTCTCATGGTATTGTCCAACTAACTGAGATGTATTTCTGAAAGACTACAGTTTCACCTCATTCTTCTCCAACTTTTCCCTCAACACAGCTTCTATTTCACTTGCATACTTGAGCTTATTCTTCAGGTATTCATTTTCTTGCTTGACAGGTTTAAGCTCAACAAGCTGCAGTTCCAATTCTTGTTTCTCAATATCAAGCTTCTCATTTATCATTGACAGTCTACTCACTTCCTCAGTAGCTCCCTCCATGCTTATGCGGATATGAAACATCTCTACACTCATATTTCAAGAGTTTCTTTATATTGGCTTGTATTTAAATCAAAGGTAGTTAGAGTTGGTACCTCTGAGTTTTTGATGAGGATGATTCTCCTTGTACAAGAGCCATAAGTGCATAATTTCCAAACTCTTCAATCTCATCTTCTTCATCAGTATCATCCCAGCTCTTGCCTTCATATATGTAAGTCTTTCATTGTTGTTTCTTCAAGAGAACTTCATACTTTGCCTCCAATTTCAGATAAGATTCATCCTTCTTCACTTTCTTTGGCTTCCTGCACTCAGTAGCAAAGTGACCCAACTCATCACAGTTTAAGCACCTTATCCTTGATCTGTCAACAGATCTAGTCTTGTAGTCACTTTTTCTAGCTAAGTTGTACAGAGTCTTTCGTTTCCAATTGTTGCTATTGAAGGACTGTCCTTTATTCTTGAAAAACCTTGGCTTCTTAAGCCTAATGTTAGAGAATTTTCTATCCTGGTAAGCCATGGATTGATCCATCTCATCTAGCTCATCAAGGGTGTGGAACTCATCTTCCTCTAGCTTCAAAATAACTTGTTTCCGAGGTCCTTTGTTCTTTTGCTCCACATCATGAATAACTGGAACTTGAGCATCCTGTTCATCTTCACTTGCTTCACTATCATTTACAACTAAGGCACTGGAACCATCAACCACATGTCCTTGGTTTGCATTTAATGACTTTCTTTGCAACATTTTAAGCTCGTAAGTTTTCAAGATTCCATACAAAACTTCCAGTGTTATTCTGTTCAAGTCTCTTCCTTCTCCAATAATTGATATTTTCTGTTCAAGGTGGTGAGGAAGAGCTAGCAAGAACTTTAGGTTAACCTTCTCAACTTCATAATATTTATCATGAAGTTACAAGTCATTTATCAATTTGTTAAACCTTTCAAAAACCTCAGTAATTATTTCTATAGGATTTTCCATAAAACCCTCATACTGAGACACCAATATTCTCCTTTGATTTGATCTTACTTCCTTTTTACCCTCACATAAAATCTTAATCTTCTCCCATATCTCTTTGGTTGTGTCACAGTTGAAAATATTGTTGTACATGACATTGTCAAGTGACTCTATCAGAAATAATTGCAGGCCACTATTCAGAGAGACTTTTTCCTTTTCAGGTTCTGTATATTTTGAGGGGTCTATAGGGGCATAATGAGCTGAAATGACCATATCTCCATCAGTTGATTCATCAACCCTTTCCATGGAAATAAATGGGTCATTTTTGAGAATCTGGATGTACATTGGGTTGGCCATCCTTATGAACAACATCATCTTCTTTTTCCAAAGTGTATATTTGATTTTATCAAAGGCTGGTATCTTGATACTGCTTATCTTTTGTGCACTCATCACTACACCAAATATGACATATCGCAATGCCCTCCAAATTAATGTTACTCCAATATGTTACCATAGGTATGCTACTCATGGCCTACTGCAATATTGTGTTTTTAATGTTAGCTTAGGCAAACATGTGATGTTACATTAGGTAGAAAGTATTCAAGTTTGCAACATTTATGAATAAGTGTTACTCTAGAGTATTAAAAAGATAAATATAATTATTTTTTATGATTAAATATTAATTTGACAAGAATTTGATGTGATGTACAAATTTGATAAATAATATACATAGAGATATATGAATTTCATACATAATAAAATTAAAAAAATGATAATAAGAATTTTGAAAGTATTAAAATACAAAATAATGTATTTTCATAAATTTAATTAATTATATATAAACAATAGACATAGTACAAATTTCCCCATAAGTTTTAATAAATGCTATGATATGTAAGTTTTAAAAATAAAAAATATGAACATATAAATTTATATAATTATAAGAAAAAAAGTATATATTAAAGTATAAATACATGAATTTATAAGAATAATAAAATATTCAAAAGTGTAAATTTATGTAAATTTATAAATATATTATAGTGTAAATTTTTACTAGGCCTAATTTATCAAAAATTTGAAATCAAGTACCCATTTTTTTAACAAAAGGCGCCCAATTGAGCCCGATTGGAAACCTTATCCCTATCCCTCTCAGTTCTATCACGCATCCTCCCCCCCCCCTCTCTCTCTCTCTCTCTCTCTCTCTCTCTCTCTCTCTCTCGCCCCCCTCCCTCTCATCCCTCTTATATCCCTTTTCACACAGCTTATGTATGAATCTCGCTCTCCTTCTCCCAACTCTCTATTCTTCTATATTAGATCGACTGTGGCGCCCTACAAACCCGGGTCAGAAGTTTGGGGTCCACAACATAAACATAATATATTAACCTGTATATGAAATATTAATTACAATGACCCTTCTCTATATAACCACGGATCACAACAGGTTAAAGTATGAAAATAAGCCACAACCTTAACTTTTATTACAACGTACCAAATCCCAACTAATTTAACTTACAACTGATAATAAAATTATTCTTTCAATCTTACTATCTCACTACCGCAATAAGCTCCTGGTAGCTCGATCCAACTCCATCTGGAACCCTAGCTCGTATATTGAACTGGAATACCTCGTTATCAACCGTATCCTTCTTAACTGTAGAATACAAAAAAAGATTCGCAAGAGTGAGCTAACTAGCTCAGCAAGTCACAATGACAATAATTGAGATTAATCAATGATCAAACGAGATGAATCAGAGGAATCAAATTTATTGCTAAACAATCATTAGAATTGGACATTCATTTTAAGTTTTTAAAACCAAGGTTAGGCTGCTGATCAGTCACGCACTAACCCCGAGCAAAGCACACAGCACTGCTCTAACTACTGGATCCAAGGCTCACATTGGCCTAAATTGACCATAGATATGGCCTGACCACGAATCTGGTCCACATATATATAAAAACTATCCAATTCTAAAGCAGTTCAATATGATAAACAATATAATTCGATAAACAAGATCATAATCAATGATGGTTAAACACTTGAATAAAAACATAAAGAAACTCATGGATATCTCAAGGGTATATCAAGGTATGTATAAGAAACGGTTTTCAGTCTGTAAAATGATCAGGTATTGGACGAATACTAATTTTTCAAGGTATAGTTCTTTGATGATATAAAGAATGGTTGGGGTATAAAAGTTTCTGTGTTTTCAAACAATTTTCTTCCAGTGTTTGGTGTTTGGTAGTTATACATTTGGGGAGCAGTATCATATTTGGGTGGTTGGGTATCTGAAAATCAATAAGGGATAGTTTACAAAGAATAAGGCTTATGGCTCAAGATCAAGAAAAAAATCAGGGTTCAAGGTTAAATAGTTTAAAAAACTTGCAATATAAAACATGAGTTATTTTGAATAATAGCGATATGTTATGAAACAGTTCAAAAATATTTGCGATATATCTTGAAGAAAAGTTCAGAAGTACTTGCCTTACAGGGCTTTACAATTATTACTGATTAATTCTGAGCCGACTCTGTCGCTCAGGCTTTAACGTCCGATCACTAGATCCCATTGGATTCGACTTTATTACTCAAGTTTTTTTTCTGTTGAAACTCTATTGAGCTCGTCGACTGACTACTAGGTCATCTCTAGTCCATCGTCCACTTTCAGGTTCCCGATTAAAACCTATAGGGTCAAAATACCCTACGTTAGACGTGTAGGTATGCTTGACATATCCTCGATACCAATTCTACCCAACGATATTCAAACCCAACTCGTAATTATGTATATTATAATAACTGTGAACAAGTAGGGTTCACAGTTTTGAAAATCGGTTTGGTGTTCATTTTTGGAAAATATATATACTCTTTATTTTACAAGATCAGGGTTATCGATTTGGCAGAATATTTCATCACATCGTACAATCAAGTTTCGTATAAAACACACACACACATGTATATATAGTCACTTGACGTCCCGATAATCATCGGATACGTTCCCGTATTTACGTAGTTCCATTTTCCGGGAATCGGGCAGCGTTTCCTTCGTTTATCGGACAACCCGTCGAATACAATCGACGTCAATTCACCACAACAATCCATAATCACAACAACCAACATTCATAATTTCCCAAACACCAATTCAATATTATTGTTAATTATTATTCGCATTTTACATTTATTTATTAAATTAGGACTCAGAATATAATCATCACGGTCAACCGTCAGCTCACCGATGTTCATCGCTGACGGCGGCGAAATCGGTGGGTGCCCAAATAATCCGAGTATCCAGACCGGTTCCACCAATTATTCCATATTTTTCACGCAAAACCATTATTTCACGAAACCAATCAAGAGTTCATGCCGAATTATTAAAAATGATAGCAGCAGAATAATCAAATCAAGGTAAGAGACAACAATACGCGCCACGCGCGAAATCGCAAAAGGAGAGGAAACAAGTACGGCTACAATCGGCCGGAGCACGGGGCAAGAACCCGCCACACACACACTCGAACACTGTAACACACACTTACACACGCTTAACACACACAACACACACACTTATATACATACATGTATATATATAAATGAAGGAATTAACAACCGGAGTAGGCACTCGAATCAACCAAGCAGACAGCCGGAAAAAGAGCAGGGACGATTGGAAGGGCGGTGGAAACAGGAAGGAAGGCCGAAAAATCGCCAAGAAATAGAAAGAAAGAACTGTGAGGAAGAGGATTGAGGGATAATAGAGATTGATCGAGAGAGATCAAGAGATTGGGGGAAGAAATGGGAACAGGGGAGGTTGTATCATGTGTGTTATTTTTATTCCCCTGCAAATCAAATATTAACGCGTGCCTATAAACTACTGCCACCCTCTTCTTTGTGTGCCACGCGTCCTTTTTCCTTTTCGGCAGCCTTATTTGATCTCGTTTTTGCAATTCAACGAACCATTGCGCGAACAAAAATAATCCCGAAAATTCCACATTAATTTTAAAATATCACAAATAATTCAAAATTATTAAAAAAAATTCCATAATTTTAAAAGTATATTTGAAACGTAACTCGTACCCGTATTTATCAATTAAAGATCCGAGCTGCACTTAAAACAAATTCAGGAAATTACGAAAATAGTCTTAAAATGTTACAAATATCCCGAAGTTTATAAAAACATAAATTTTTAAATTTTTAAACAATTTCTAAAATGCAACTTGTACCCGCTTTTTAACAATTAACGAAATAACGCGCGGGTGAAATTAATCCCAAAAATTTCCAAAATAATTTTAAAATTCCCGGAATATTCCAAACTTAAATAAGTATAAGTTTCATAATTTTTGAAGAATTCTAGAATTAAATATGGATTTTACAAATAAAAGCATTCAGAAAATTATTTAAAGATAAATAATTAATAAAATATTGATTTCTCAATTTTATAAAATCTTAAAAATAATTATTGTAATTATAAAATCATAAAAACAAATTTAAAAACATTCTCAATATTTATGCAAATAAATTTGCACTAAATCCACTTTTGAAAGTGAAAACAATTCAATACGATCCCATAATTAATTGGGCGGACAACCCGGTACACCATAAATCACATATGGATAATAATCAAACAACACATAGCGGTCAACACCAACACACATTTTTTATTTATTTAATAATTTCCATAATTACATAATTAAATGATTCAAAAATACACGAGTCGTTATATCCTTCCCCCTTAAAAGGATTCTGTCCTCAGAATCTGATCTAACTAAACAAGTGAGGATATTTGTCAAGCATATTTGACCCTAATTTCCAAGGAGACTCTTCTACTCGAGGCTTTCAAATATAATCACTATAGATATGCATTTATTTCCCAAGGACTCGCCTTTAACGATCAAGAATTTGGATCGATCAATTTATGCGGATCAAACTTGGATAAGGGCCCATTGGCTCCTAATCAATCACTGAATTTAAATCGGATACTTATCGCTTTAATCATAACAGGCCAAATATATTACATGTATACACTGTTGTGATGGTAACATCAACTCATGAACAACTTTATATATATTTATCGATACCTCAAATGGTTTACTAAATTCAGGACTCAACTTGTCCTCTCTATTCCGATCTATCCAACCTTCTTTAAAGTAAAACTTTTACTAATACTACTAGTCTTATTTCTATACTCATACTCTCTCTCGATATAATTTTGCCTTCTTTCTTTGTCTACTCCGAGCTGCTTCAATCAATCTTACAATGCTCTTAGTGTGCCGATTTAACTTAGAATTTGACAACTTTCTTTCTCCCACTTTATTTTAATAGAAATGGGGACCTACACTTGCGTTCACATGAAGCTTGGTAAAGTGGCATTCCAAAGCTGACATCGCTGATACATGATCGTTCCAGTGTTTCCTGAAAACTCAACCTCTCAACATATCTTACATTTCCTGAACCACTTCCGTACTTTAACTCTTCGTTTAAGGATGATAGGTGGTGCTCGTTTTCAACTTGGTTTCCAAATATTTAAACATTTCTTACTCCTTTTTATTAGTTAAGGCTGAAAAGTAATCTCATATCTTCACGTATTATCACCTTTAAGTATTTGAACTTCGGATTTTAGTCTTTCCAATTCGTCTATTAACTCCTCGATGGTCTTAATTACATCCAATCCTTTCTGTCAGCATAAGGCATCTATTACCATACGGCTTTGCTGAGGTAGTTGTTAATGGGTTTTATCAGAATCTTTTGTTAACCTTCGTCAAAATTTCATTCTTGAAGACTCAATGTATAGTTGCTTTCCTTCTGATCTTTGGAGAAAAATCCTTGGGCATTCCACGCAGACTTTCTTATTCCTTGAGTAGCTGAGGATGTTATCAATAAATACAGTTTGCTCATCTAAGTATTCCTTATACACCATGATCCTTAATTTCTTATAATCACCTGATACACTTGTTATTTCACATAATATCATTCGAGCTTGCAATGTCCTTAACTCACTTTAATCATAACCTCTGATATGTTAACTCGCTTCTGGTAAACCACTTCCTGGGTCTGCCTTATCTACTAGGCCTCCAATATTTTTCCTTGATTCTTTGACATGTCCACACTTCCTAATCCATCTTGAAATTTCCTTCTTATACCTTGTTATCACTATTTTTCTTTATATTTTTGTATGTCTTGGCATTTCTTCAGTAAATTCCATACTTTCTATTGTGAATTCCTTGTGGGATCTCATTTCTTAATCCTTCTACTCATAACATCCAAGTGCTGGAAGAAAACCTAGGGATATCGTGATTGTTTTTCCTGGGCACATAAATTTCCTCTTACTAACTACTAACATCGTGATCCATTATCTTCTACTGACATCTTATCTTTCCTTTCACAACCTCGACTGAAAGGTCATACTATCTATCCTTGCTCCTTTTAGATTATGAACTTTAATTTCCAATTCCAACTTCTAAAATTCCATAGATAATTCTCCTGGTGCAGTCTCTATGTTCATCCTCTCTCCTTTTTACTTATCTCTTGCCACTACATTTGCTTTTCCTCATGAATTCATACTTCAAACTCTTATAGTCCATATAGATCTTACACCTTTTTCCATACATATCATGTTTCCCAATCTTTTAAAACCAATATTTTTACTGTTAGTCCCAAGTATGAGTAGGATACTTCTGCTCATAAGGTTTCGGTTGTCTGGATGCATATACAATAACTTTATTGTGCTGAGTCAACACACATCCTATTCCCTTATGAGAAGCATCACTATAAACTACAAAATCTCATTGATACTTTCAAAGTGATAAAGCAGGTGACATAACCATTCTTTCATTTTACTCCGCAAAACTTTCTTCACTCTTCTCTATTTCATATAAACTTCTTGCTTTTTCCTGGTTAGCTTTGTTAAAGGTATTGCAACTTTCAAGAAATCTTACACAAATTTTCAATAATAACTAGTCCATGGTAAAACTTCTTACCTTTGCTGGTGCTTTTGATCTTTCTTTATTCATAGTAACTTTAATTTATGCTGGATCCCCTTTGGTCTCCTCCTCTCTGACTATTCATGCTTCCTACCACCAAAACTTTCACCTTGTAAACTTTTCATGCAACATCTTTCTTCTTCGACTTCCCGGTTATCGTTAAATGCTTTGCATGGTCATTCGTTGATTTTAAGTAATACAACTACAGCTTATCCAGATATTCCTTAAAGATCTTGTCTATCAAATTCAAATTTTACTGGTATATTGGTTAATCCAAATGACAATACGAGAATTTTATAACACGGTACTTAGTTCTGGAAATTATCTTTGATATATCCATAGATTTAATCTTCAATTGGTAAAATACCAAGTCTTAAATCAATATTATAAAAGTACTTTGCTTCTTTCATTTGATCCAACAAATCATTGGTTCAAAGTAACCGATACTTGCTCTTGATAGTAAACTTGTTGAGTTTTCGCTAGTCGACGCATAATCACATACTTCCATCTTTCTTTTAATAATTAATACCGGTGCACCTTATGGGATACACTGGGTCTAATCGCTTCTTCTTCTAACATCTTTTGCATCTACTTTGCTAACTTCCTCATTTTAACTGGTGCCATTTTGTATAAAGCCTTGGTCACTGGCTTTGTCTCAGGTGCTAAATCAATCGCGAACCTTATCACCTTCTCATTTGACGTTCTCAGAATTATCTTTTTATCACGACGGTTTGTCTGTACATCACGCTTTACTAGTTAATCCATTCCTTATAATAATGTTAAATCCTCTTATCTCAAATGATATCAATTCTTCACAACTTATTGCCAGAAATCTCCATTCCACCATTGGTACTCACTTATTTAACAAATACGCGTTCTTAAATTTGCTAGTCCTTTAGTCATAATCTTAGTAATTCAATGGGGTAAATCATCTAATCATCAATACCTTAGAGAATAAACAATCAATTTGCTTCCATATCTTTCAATAATTTAACGCATAAGGTATCCACAATAATTATTCACGTCACCGCATCCGTATTTTAAATAACATATTTCACAGACAAATCATAAGCTCTCGTTCTTGGAGACGTATTCCTTATTGGAGTAGATCCTCTTGACTCTTAGTGGATCCTTCACTAGGGCTAGCGATTTGCAATCCTCACCAGGTGCCCTTATTTCCTTCCCATGCATAAGACGTAGATGGAACTTCGTCCGCTTGATTCAGGATACATTGATTTCTGTTTGAAAACCTCTTGCAAAGAATGATAGTACAACGAAACGACTAGAAGGATTCAAAGTTCAACAAAAATTAGAGTTGAAAAGAAAGAAGAAGTAAGGATTTGAATATGAATGAGACAACCACATTGGTACTTAAGATGGCCAGTCTTTCGTACCATATGGCATACAGCACATGATTAGGTGGCGTCCCACCTGACTCTTCGTCATCCCAACAAAGCGTCTCACCATAACACTGTTCGTCCCAATCAGAAAGCAAAACTTGAGGGGAACAATTAAATTTGAAAGGAATACAATATCCTCCCTTTCGATGTCATAGCAAAGAGTTTATTTAAGAAAAGAAGTTCATACTTATTTAAGAATCAAAAAGGAATATACGCTGCAATATTGAAGACAAGAACGATACCATTGGTCACCATCCCCATTTCACTTGTATTCATCTTTCAAGCTTGTTCGATCATATCCCAATTGCGTCATATAACAACTTTAGAAAGTCCGCTGAAATGTCTTCACAAATAAAGCATTATAATGAATTTTTACTTGTTAAGTTTTGCATCTTTAATATCGCACTTACACGTATAATATTTTAACAATTCGATCATAATGACATTTCTACCAGGTAACTTCGAGTTTCCTTTTTTAATTTAGAATAACCACGTACCATTCGACATAACGATCCTTTTGTTAATAATATTCTTCTTTTAGAGAGGTCTGGAAATCTTCCCAATCTTCTTCGGTCATACCCAGGCTTCTGTTAGTCAATGAATTTTTTAAACTGTAATGGTCTCTACAACTGGATTACTCCATACGCGGATTCTGTTATTACTCTTGTCAAACCATATTTGCACCTTACCGTTAGGAATAGTCAGCTTTTTCATAATCACGGGTTACTTGATTCTCTGAATTAACAATACTAAGTATAAAATAAGTATCCTTCCAGGTAATCCGGGTCTTTTAACAAACAAGAAACTCAAGTAGTAACTTGACAATCAAGGTTTAAAACTTATTTTATTAAAACAGCCTTTGAAAATTTGTTAAGAAAATTTTGAAAATCACATACTTGGTTGTCCTTACTATATGAGTTGGTTGTTGTCCTTCCGACCTATAACAAGGTACCAAATTAAAGAAACGATCACGTAAAAGTCCATTTACTTTCATTTATCTTCTCTCCTTCATTGGATCCATTTGCCCTCCTTAATCGACAAAAACTTCAGTTGTCGTTGCATGTTAGCTTATTCGTAGTTTCACATCAAGGCTCCCATACTGGTAATACTTCCATCATCAACTTTGCAATCGTTATGTGGAACAGACTATCCAATAGTTAACAAGTCTATTTCATAGAGCCAAAATTTGCTCATATCACATCACATCACTACATTACATATCGCATTTATCATAGCACTATCACTTAATTCTATAAATATTCCAGATTTATACCTTTCTCTCAAACTCTTTCAAAATTCATCTAATCCATCCCACAACCAATCACGGGTGGTCTATTCACTAGTGGCCTCGTTTAATCTGATAACAGCTATCCTCCGGAACACTTAAATCTTCTTCTAAACTTCTTCTCACCTTTATTTATATCTCAAATACTCACCATTTACTATAACACCTGAATCCGCCCTCGTAGGTATAATTACTTCATAGGTCAAGTTCTAAACTGGGGATATAGAACAGGGTGTAAGGTAAACTGAAGAGATACACTCACAACCGAATGTCCAGTAAAATAAGAATAAACAGATGGGGGTTCTTAAATAGGTAGTCTCATAACAAGAGGTGATAGAATAACGTGGAATAACTTAAAGAGGTGCAACTGTCATAACAGAAGGTAATATCCTTAATATTGATGGAGGAACAAGGTGCAAACCAAATCCAAGAGAAGATGACGACCCTTAAACATAAAATTCCAAACGATCAGATGATATAGGGAAATCATGATCTACCATTGCCGTTGTCTGGAAATCACGTCGCAGGCTAAGAATCCCGAATCGCAACACAAACCGTGCCGGAGACCTACTATATAGTCACACTCATCCTCACGACGTCTTATCTTTCTATTTTCTATTCATAATCCTAACCCTCTACCCAATCCCGACAATCTAGGCTTGTTTCAGTGACTTATAACCTGTAGCTCTGATACCAACCTGTGGCGCCCTCCAAACCTGGGTCAGAAGTTTGGGGTCCACAACATAAACACAATATATTAACCTGTATATGAAATATTAATTGCAATGACCCTTCTCTATATAACCACGGATCGCAACAGGTTAAAGTATGAAAGCAAGCCACACCCTTAACTTTTATTACAACGTACCAAATCCCAACTAATTTAACTTACAACTGATAATAAAATTATTCTTACAATCTTACTATCTCACTACCGCGATAAGCTCCTGCTAGCTCGATCCAACTCAATCTGGAACCCTAGCTCGTACATTGAACTGGAAAACCTCGTTATCAACCGTATCCTTCTTAACTGTAGAATACATAAAAAGATTCGCAAGAGTGAGCTAACTAGCTCAGCAAGTCACAATGACAATAATTGAGATTAATCAATGATCAAACGAGATGAATCAGAGGAATCAAATTTATTGCTAAACAATCATTAGAATTGGACATTCATTTTAAGTTTTTAAAACCAAGGTTAGGTTGTTGATCAATCACGCACTAACCCCGAGCAAAGCACACAGCACTGCTCTAACTACCGGATCCAAGGCACACATTGGCCTAAATTGACCATAGATATGGTCTGACCACGAATCTGGTCCACATATATATAAAAACTATCCAATTCTAAGCAGTACAATATGATAAACAATATAATTCGATAAACAAGATCATAATCAATGATGGTTAAACACTTGAATAAAAACATAAAGAAACTCATGGATATCTCAAGGGTATATCAAGGTATGTATAAGAAACGGTTTTCAGTCTGTAAAATGATCAGGTATTGGACAAATACTGATTTTTCAAGGTATAGTTCTTTGATGATATAAAGAATGGTTGGGGTATAAAAGTTTCTGTGTTTTTAAACAATTTTTTCCAGTGTTTGGTGTTTGGTAGTTATACATTTGGGGAGCAGTATCATATTTGGGTGGTTGGGTATCTGAAAATCAACAAAGGATAGTTTACAAAGAATAAGGCTAATGGCTCAAGATCAAGAAAAAAATCAGGGTTTAAGGTTAAATAGTTTAAAACACTTGCAATATAAAACATGAGTTATTTTGTATAATAGCGATATGTTATGAAACAGTTCAAAAATATTTATGATATATCTTGAAGAAAAGTTCAGAAGTACTTGCCTTACAGGGCTTTACAACTATTACTGATTAATTCTGAGCCGACTTTGTCGCTCAGGCTTTAACGTCCGATCACTAGATCCCATTGGATTCGACTTTGATACTCAAGTTTTTTTTTCTGTTGAAACTCTATTGAGCTCGTCGACTGACTACTAGGTCATCTTTAGTCCATCGTCCACTTTCAGGTTCCCGATTAAAACCTACAAGGTCGAAATACCCTACGTTAGACGTCTAGGTATGCTTGACATATCCTCGATACCAATTCTACCCAACGATATTCAAACCCGACTCATAATTATGTATATTATAATAACACACACAACAAGTAGGGTTCACAGTTTTGAAAATCGGTTTGGTGTTCGTTTTCGGAAAATACATATACACTTTATTTTACGAGATTAGGGTTATCGATTTGGCAGAATATTTCATCACATCGTACAATCAAGTTTCGTATAAAACACACATACACACATATATATATAGTCACTTGACGTCCCGATAATCATCGGATACGTTCCCGTATTTACGTAGTTCAGTTTTCCGGGAATCGGGCAGCGTTTCCTTCGTTTATCGGACTACCCGTCGAATACAATCGATGTCAATTTACCACAACAATCCATAATCACAACAACCAACATTCATAATTTTCCTAAACACCAATTCAATATTATTGTTAATTATTATTCGCATTTTACATTTATTTATTAAATTAGGACTCGGAATATAATCATCACGGTCCACCGTCAGCTCACCGATGTTCATCGCTGACGGCAGCGAAATCGGTCGGTACCTAAATAATCCGAGTATCCAGACCGGTTCCACCAATTATTCCATATTTTTCGTGCAAAACCATTATTTCACGAAACCAATCAAGAGTTCATGCCGAATTATTAAAAATGATAGCAGCAGAATAATCAAGTCAAGGTAAGAGACAACAATACGCACCACGCGTGAAATCGCAAAAGGAGAGGAAACAAGTACAGCTACAATCGGCCGGGGCACGGGGCAAGAACCCGCCACACACACACTCGAACACTGTAACACACACTTACACACGCTTAACACACACAACACACACTTATATACATACATGTATATATATAAATGAAGGAATTAACAACCGGAGTAGGCACTCGAATCAACCAACCAGACAGCCAAAAAAAGAGCAGGGACGACTGGAAGGGCGGTGGAAACAGGAAGGAAGGCCGAAAAATCACCAAGAAATAGAAAGAAAGAACTGTGAGGAAGAGGATTGAGGGAGAATAGAGATTGATCGAGAGAGATCGAGAGATTGGGGGGAAAAAAATGGGAACAGGGGAGGTAGTATCATGTGTCTTATTTTTATTCCCCTGCAAATCAAATATTAACGCGTGCCTATAAACTACTGCCACCCTCTTCTTTGTGTGCCACGCGTCCTTTTTCCTTTTCTGGCAGCCTTATTTGATCTCGTTTTTGCAATTCAACGAACCATTGCGCGAACAAAAATAATCCCGAAAATTCCAAATTAATTTTAAAATACCACAAATAATTCAAAATTATTAAAAATAAATTTTCCATAATTTTAAAAGTATATTTGAAACGTAACTCGTACCCGTATTTATCAATTAACGATCCGAGCTGCACTTAAAACAAATTCAGGAAATTACGAAAATAGTCTTAAAATGTTATAAATATCCCGAAGTTTATAAAAACATAAATTTTGAAATTTTTAAACAATTTCTAAAATGCAACTTGTACCCGCTTTTTAACAATTAACGAAATAACGCGCGGGTGAAATTAATCCCAAAAATTTCCAAAATAATTTTAAAATTCCCGGAATATTCCAAACTTAAATAAGTATAAGTTTCATAATATTTGAAGAATTCTAGAATTAAATATGGATTTTACAAATAAAAGCATTCAGAAAATCATTTAAAGATAAATAATTAATAAAATATTGATTTCTCAATTTTATAAAATCTTAAAAATAATTATTGTAATTATAAAATCATAAAAACAATTTTAAAAACATTCCCAATATTTATGCAAATAAATTTGCACTAAATCCACTTTTGAAAGTGAAAACAATTCAATAAGATCTCATAATTAATTGGGCGGACTACCCGGTACACCATAAATCACATATGGATAATAATCAAACAACTCATAGCGGTCAACACCAACACACATATTTTATTTATTTAATAATTTCCATAATTACATAATTAAATGATTCAAAAATACACGAGTAGTTATATCGACGAGTCTTTAAATTAATTGATTCAAGCTTATATGGACACGGTGGTGTCAAATTTGGAAGGTTCAAATTAGGGCTTCTTAGAAACAGAGTTCCAAATTTTGAGTTCAAATTTGTGAATCTTCACTTAAAACTTCAACAAATTAGGTTCTCTACCTTTGATTTCAAGTCTTCTTCGGTAGATTTGGAGCTTTGGGGTTTTGATTTTAAGTATTTTTTATGTTGATTTTAAGTATTTTGGCCCTTATTTTCTATAATAGATTCTTTTTGGAGTTTTTTTGTTTTTGTTTTGAAAATACACTGCACGTTATTTACACTGTTAGTAGTGCTTGTATATGTTTTTACTGGTTCTCCTCAAGTATGTGTAAATGTTTAAATTCGATTGTGTGGTATTCCAAACCGCACAAGCATCAACTCAAAGTTTCATTAAATTAAAGCCCTTGGATTAATAGTGTATGTATGTATGTATATATATATTGCTTAATTGTTTGTTATTGTTCATTTATGGTTGTTTTCTGAGTCATGGCTAGAAGTTTGTATTTTGTGGTTGTGTCATTTGCCTGTTTTAGTTTAATTATTATATAGACCCCAAATGTTATTACTGACTACAATTTTAGGAGAAAAATGATTTTAATTTACGGGAGAACTTAAATTAGTAGCACGTACATTTGAATCTGCAAATATATCTAAGTTGTTCGTGGTAGAGGGTGGCTGATTTCATTTGTGTTACTGAGCTAAAGCTATATCACTAATCGTGTATCTGAATGAGTATTCACTTGTTCTTACTCATAAATTAATTATAAATGGTATTAGAAATTAAATTGAATCGAGTAAGTGTGACTTCAGCCTATGATATGTCTACACTAAAATATGTATATTTAATGTTTGTTTGTGTGCTTAGATTAGTATTAAGTATGTTTACTTTCTTATTTTCTTAACCAAAAAACTAATAATGCTTTATTATGTTTAAAGTAGGGGGAAAGTGGAGCGGTAACTGCAATCATGCTCATTGATATGTACTTGACTCCGAAGATGCTCGTAATTGGACTACCGTGTCCTGTTTTTTTGTTAGATATATTTGAGATGTCATGTCTAATCTGTTGTGTTTAGTTTCAGATCTTAATATCAGGACTTACTGGAAATCAGGACTTACTGAAGTCAGAACTTATATCAGTACTTAAGGCCGTCAGGATTTATTTCAGGACTTAAGTGCGGGTACTTCAGATAAGGAATGCGGCTGATTTATAGGAAATGATCGTGACTAAAACAATAGAAGATATGCATGAAGAGTTGGACAGTTAGAAGACTTGTAGAAGATAATATCTGATTGATATATTTTAGGAGACATAATTATATTCCATATCAATTAGAAGATATCTTGTAATTGTGTACTATATAAACACAGCTTAGGGTTTACACTATACGTGTGTTATCATTCACGAGAAAGATCATACATTGTAACCTAGTAGCTCTTAGTGATATTGTTCATCACTGAGAGAGAACAACTGTTCTATTGTAACAGAGTTTATTATATTGAATATACTTGATTACTGTTACATACTTGTGTTGATAAATCTATTTGATTGTATAAACACTATATTCAACCCCCTTCTATAGTATTGTGTGACCTAACAAGTGGTATCAGAGCCTCTCTGTTGATTTACAAATAGTGAGATCCAGTTTACAATCATGTCTGAAGAAACACAAACCCCACCTAAGCCCACCAAAACTCAAGATACTCAAAACAATCAAACTCACAGTCGATATGAGAGTATTAGGGTTCCCCTACTGAGAGCATATGAGTATCCTATATATAAGGTAAAGATGGCTATATTTCTGGAAGCCACAGATCTAGAATACCTTGATAGAATTAATGATGGACCATATAAGCCTACCAAGCTTCCTGTTGCAGTTGCTGATCAACCAGCAAAGATGATACTAAAGGAGAAAAGTGAATACACAACTAAAGACATCTCATATATTGCCAAGATGCAAGGGTAAGGCATCTGCTGCATAGTGCAATTGACAATGTCATGTCAAACAGGGTAATTGGATGCAAGACTGCAAAGGAGATATGGGATGCTTTGGAGACAAGACGCCAGGGAACTGATGCAATCAAAAAGGACAGGAAGACTATACTCACACAAGAGTATGAGCACTTTGACTCAAAAGCTGATGAGTCATTAACTGATTTATATGACAGGTTTTCCAAACTCTTGAATGATTTGTCACTAGTGGATAAGGAATATGATCTTGAAGATTCAAATCTAAAATTCCTTTTAGCTTTTCCTGAAAATTGGGATTTGAAGTCTACTGCCATAAGAGACAACTATGACCTTGCTGAAACTACTCTTGATGAAATTTATGGTATGCTCAAGACTCATGAACTTGAGATGGATCAAAGGAGCAAAAAGCATGGAAGAAAGTCAAAGTTAGTTGCTCTTAAGGCTGAGGAGGAATCTCCTAAAGTGATTGTCTCAAAGAGGGGAAAAAGAAAGGCTCTCATCATACAGTCTGATTCAGAGTCATCATATTCTGATGATGATGATTCAGAATCTGAAAATTTATCTGAAGTTGATGTTGATAAAGAGATGATGCAACTGTGTGCTCTTATGGTGAAGGGTATCACAAAGATTGCCTACAAGAAATTCAGAAAGGGCAAGAAGTTTTCCAGGAAAGGTGGAAGTTCTGAAAAGAAAGGGTTCAGATAGTCTGAAGGCAAAAGAGGAAATTCTGGCAGAGGAGACAACTCAAATGTCATATGCTACAATAATGGTGAAAGAGGCCACATTTCTCCTGACTTCAAGAAAGTAAAAGGTGATAAAGGACAGACACTTATCACAAAGAAGAAAAATTGGGCAGACACTTTAGATTCTGAAGATGAGGTGAACTATGCCTTGATGGTAAATGCTGATAGCAATACTGATGCTGCTGAATTAAAGGTACCTCAATTAACTCTTCCTTTTCATACTGATGATATTTGTGAGCTAAGATTATATCTGAAAACCATGTTCATTAGTTTTAGAGATCAGACTTTAACAAACGAAAGATTAACATCTGAAAGTCTTGCTCTTAGAAACAGAAATGACTATTTAGAAAAAGAGTTAGTTATGTCCCATCAAACTCAGAAAGAAATAGATGAGGCTTTGTATGTTAGAGATGAAGTGCTAAAATTGAATAAATCTCTTAAATCTGAACTGGAAAAGGAAATGGAGATAATCAAAACTTGGACTAACTCTGGAAGAACAACTCAGAAAATCTTAGAAAATGGAAATTGGAAAGAAGGTCTAGGTTACCCAGATGATAAGGAAGAAATGGAAACTGTGTAATCTAAACCAAACTTTACCAAGAAAGCTGAAAAGCCTAAAGTTAATACTTTTAAATTTGTAGCAAAAACTAATGTGTCAAAGTCTGAAAAGATGAATGATTCTAAAACAGAATTCAAAGAAAAGTCAACTTCTGACAAATTAAAACAGGACAAACCAGCTTTAGTAAATATAGGTTTAATGACAAAGAAGCAGCTTAAGCATAAGCTGAAAGAGATTAGAAATGTGAACAAGGTAAAGGAAGCTAGGAAAAATAGGAATGGAAAGGAAGGTGTGAATAAAAGCAATAATTATATGCCTGTTCCTAATGCTCCTAGAAAGAAATGCTATAATTGTGGAAACTTTAACCATCTTCCTTCTTTTTGCAGGAAAAATAAAGATACAAACTCTTTACCTCCTAGATCAGGAGTTAAGAGTCAATCTGTTAGGTTTAAACCATAAAATCCTTGTTTTCATTGTGGTAGTTTATGGCATTCTATTTATACTTGTAAGGAATATCATAGTTTATACTATGATTATTATCAAATAAAACCTTCTTTGAAGAAGGTTAGTGTAATTCCTTCTAGTGTAAATTCTGATGCAAAGTCTTATATAAAGTCTGATAAGAAGCAAGTTAGCATAAACTCTGAAATTAAATCCGCTGCAAATGCTAAGAAACTTAAAAAGGCCAAAGGATCCAAGCATGTCTGGGTCCTTAAAACTAACCAATAGTGGTCTTTGTGATTGCAGGGCAACAGGAAAAACATCCTAGTTCTGGACAGTGGATGTTCATGACATATGACTGGAAATAAAGCCCTGTTATCAGACTTTGTGGAGAAAACTAGCCCAGGAGTTTCTTATGGAGATGACAACATGAGAAAGACTCTGGGATGGAAATATCAATCGTGCGAATGTCATAATTAAATCAGTAGCTCTTGTCTCAGGATTTAAACACAATCTGCTAAGTGTGAGTCAAATCTGTGACAGAGGTTATCATGTGGATTTTTTTGAAGAACATTGTGAAGTTGTAAGTAATTCTACAGGCAAAGTGGTTCTGAAAGGTTACAGACATGGTAACATATATAAAGCCAGACTTTCAACAAACTTTGATGGTTCTGCAATCTGTCTGTTAAGCAGAGCATCAATTGAAGAAAGCTGAAATTGGCACAAGAGACTTTCTCATTTAAATTTCAACAACATAAATGAGCTAGTAAAGAAAGATCTTGTGAGAGGACTGCCAAAATCAGTATTTGCTCATGATGGTCTTTGTGACTCATGTCAAAAAGCAAAACAAAGAAAATCTTCATTCAAGAGCAAAACTGAATCCTCAATTCTTGAGCCTTATCACTTATTGCGTGTTGATCTATTTGGTCCAGTCAATGTCATGTCCATTGCAAAGAAAAAATATGTTATGGTTATAGTGGATTTGTTCACAAGATACACTTGGGTGTATTTTTTGCACAAGAAGACTGAAACTGCATCTACTCTAACTGATCATGTCAGACAGCTGGATAAGTTGGTCAAAGATTCTGTTAAAATAATAAGAAATGATAATGGAACTCAGTTCAAGAATTCAATCATGGAAGAGTTCTGCAAAGAGGATGGAATAAAGCATGAATTTTATGCACCTGGAACTCCACAATTAAATGGAGTTGTAGAAAGAAAGAACAGGACTCTCATTGAAGCTGCACGGACCATGCTTGATGAAGTAAAGCTACCAACCTACTTTTGGGCTGAAGCTGTGCAGACTGCTTGTTGTAAACAGAATGCTACACTCATAAACAAGAATGAAAAAACCCCATATGAGATGGTGAAGAAAAAGAAGCCAAACCTGAAATATATTCATGTATTTGGATGCAAGTGTTTTGTTCTAAAGACTCATCCTGAACAGCTTTCAAAATTTGATCTAAAAGCTGGTGAAGGAATTTTTGTTGGATATCCACTTTCCACAAAAGCCTTCAGAGTCTACAATTTAAGAACAAGGATTGTCATGGAATCTATCAATGTATCTTTTGATGATAAAAAGATTACTGGACTTGAAGATTTCAATGATCATGATCAGCTGAGATTTGAAAATAAAGATTTAAATTCTGATTCTGTAAATTCTGATAACCTAAATCATGATCCTGCAAGTTCTGATGGGTTAAATTCTGATGTCATTGAAACTGTAGTAACTACTCCAAGGGAAAATGCACCTGTTCAGGGGGAGCAAGCTAATGATCCACCACATCTCAAGACTCTCAAGAAGCATCAAAACCTGTCAATGGTTCTTCAAGTTCTGATTCATCAAGTTTTGATGAGCCAAACTCTGATAATTCTGGAAACTCTGATTCTTCAATTCCTGAAAAATCCAACTCAAATTCTGAAATTTCAGAAAGCATGACTTCAGGGGGAGCATCAGAAAATGCTGATGGAGATAACATGGATCATGGGGGAGGATCCAGTTCTAGAGATCAACTTCCATCTGTAAGGAAGTGGACTAAGTCACACACACCTGACTTAATAATTGGAGATCCTGAAGCATGTGTCAAATCTAGAACAGCAACATCAAATGAATGTCTCTATCATTCCTTTCTATCTCAGACTGAACCAAAGAAAGTGGAAGAAGCTCTTCAAGATGCTGATTGGGTGCAAGCAATGCAGGAAGAGTTAAATGAATTTGAAAGAAATAAAGTCTGGACCCTAGTGCCAAGACCAAAGAACAGATTCATTATTGGCACAAAATGGGTGTTCAGAAACAAAACTGACAGTGATGGCATGATTACAAGAAACAAACCAAGGCCGGTTGCTAAAGGTTACTCTCAATAGGAGGGTATTGACTATGATGAAACATTTGCTCCAGTTGCTAGATTGGAAGCCATAAGGATCTTTTTGGCTTATGCTGCTCAAAAAAAGTTCAAAGCCTTTCAAATGGATGTGAAAAGTGCTTTTCTCAATGGAGAATTGGAAGAAGAGGTATATGTTGTACAAACTCCAGGATTTGTAGATCCAAAATTTCCTAATCATGTCTACAGACTTGATAAAGCACTTTATGGCCTTAAGCAAGCTCCAAGAGCATGGTATGAGACTTTAGCTCAATTCCTTCTGGAAAGTGGATTTACTAGAGGCACAATTGATAAAACTATGTTCTACCTCAACCATGGAAAAGACTTACTTTTGGTACAGATATATGTTGATGATATCATCTTTGGCTCTACAAATACAAAGCTTTGTGAAAGATTTTCAAAGCTAATGCAGTCAAGATATCAAATGAGTATGATGGGAGAGTTGAGCTATATTCTGGTACTTCAAGTCAAGCAAACTGAAGAAGGTACTTTCATAAATCAATCCAAGTACACCAAAAATTTACTCAGGAAGTTTGGAATGTAAGATAGTTCTACTGCAACAACTCCCATGGCTACTGCAACCAAGTTAGATAAAGATATTGGAGCATCAGTAGATATTACTAACTACAGAGGTATGATTGGCTTTTTACTCTCTGCAAGTAGACCTGATATCATGTATGCTACCTGTCTTTGTACAAGATTTCAGGCTGATCCAAAAGAACCTCATCTAATAGTTGTGAAAAGAATTTTCAAGTACCTCAAGGGTACAGTTGATCTAGGATTGTGGTATCCTAGGGAATCAGATTTTAAGCTAATAGGTTACTCAGATGCAGATTTTGCGGGATGCAAAATAGACAGGAAAAGCACTAGTGGAAGCTGCCAATTTCTTGGAGGCAGATTGGTTACTTGGTTTAACAAGAAACAGAAATCAATTTCTACATCAAATGCAGAAGCAGAATATATTGCTGTAGGAAGCTGTTGTGCACAGATTTTTTGGATGAAGAATCAGCTACTGGACTATGGGTTAGAATTTTATAAAACACCCATTTACTGTGATAATCAAAGTGATATTGCTATGACAGGAAATCCAGTTCAATACTCAATGACAAAGCACATCAGCATTAGGTACCATTTCATAAGGGAACATATGATGGAAGGTACAGTGTGTTAGATATATTTGAGATGTCATGTCTAATATGTTTCATGTTTAGTTTTCAGATCTTAACTAACAGGAAATATCAGGACTTACTGGAATCAATAGTTACTGGAAGTCGGAACATAATATCAGGACTTAAGGTCATATCAGAACTTAAGTAAGGGAGAACTTACAGTTAAGGAAGGAAGCTGATTAACAGTAGAAGATCTAGACTAAAACAAAGGAAGATATGCATGGAAAGAGTTAGAGGACTGAAAGACTTGTAGAAGATATCTGATTGATATATTTTAGGAGACAGAATAATCTTCCATATCAATTAGAATATATCTTGTAACTGTGCAGTATATAAACACAGACATAGGTTTACACTATAGGTGTTATCATTATTGAGATACATTATTCATTGTAACCTAGCAGCTCTTAGTGATATTTGTTCATCACTGAGAGATAACAGTTCCATTGTAACAGAATTTATTATATTGAATATATCTGTTTACTGTTACTTGTGTTCAAGATCGATTTGATTGTGCAAAACACTGTATTCAACCCCCTTCTACAGTGTTGTGTGACCAAACAATTGGTATAAGAGCTTTTCAGTTAACACACATACAGTAAAGATACAAACAATCATGTCTGAAGAAACACAAACTCCAACCAAGCCCATCAAAACTCAAGAAACTCAAAACACCCAAACTCATAGTCGATATAAGACTATTAGGGTTCCCATAATGAGACCTTCTGAGTATCCCATATGGAAAGTGAAGATGGCTATGTTTCTGGAGGCTACAGATCCAGAATACCTTGACAGGAATTAATGAAGAACCATATATGCCTACCAAGCTCTCTGTTGTAGTTGCTGATCAACCAGCAAAGTCTATACCCAAGGAGAAAAGTGAGTATCAGCTGAAGATATCTCATCTATTGCCAAGGATGCAAGGGTAAGGCATTTACTGCATAGTGCCATTGATAATATCATGTCAAACAGGGTAATTAATTGCAAGACTGCAAAGGAGATATGGGATGCTTTGGAAACAAGGTGTCAGGGAACTGATGCAATCAAGAAGAACAGGAGGACTATACTCACTCAAGAGTATGAGCACTTTGACTCAAAAGTTGGTGAGTCATTAACTGAATTATATGACATGTTTGTCAAACTCTTGAATGATCTATCACTGGTGGACAAGGAATATGATCTTAAAGATTCAAATCTAAAATTTCTTCTAGCTTTTCCTAAAAATTGGGATTTGAAGTCTACTACCATAAGAGACAACTATGCTCTTGATGAAACTACTCTTGATGAAATCTATGGTATTCTCAAGACTCATGAGCTTGAGATGGATCAAAGAAGCAAGAGACATGGAAGAAAGTCAAGGATAGTTGCTCTTAAAGCTGAGGAGGAATCTCCTAAAGTGGTTGTCTCTAAGAAAGGCAAAAAAAAGGCTCTCATCATAAAGTCTGATTCAGACTCATCAAGTTCTGATGAGGATGATGATTCAGAAACTGAAAGTTTACCTGAAGTGGATATTGATGCAGAGATGATGCAGCTGTGTGCTCTTATGGTGAAGGGTATCACAAAGATTGCCTACAGGAAATTCAGAAAGGGCAAGAAGTTTTCCAGGAAAGGTGGAAATTCTGATAAGAAGGGTTTTAGAAAGTTTGAAGGCAAAGGAGGAAAGTCTGACAGAGGAGACAACTCAAATGTTAAATGATACAATTATAGTGAGAAAGGCCACGTATCTCCTGACTGCAAGAAAGGAAAAGGTGACAAAGGCAAGGCACTTGTCACAAAGAAGAAAAGTTGGACAGACACTTCAGATTCTGAAGATGAGGTGAACTATGCCTTAATGGCAAATGCTGATAGCAGTACTGACACTGCTGAACTTAAGGTACCTCAAACAACTTATGCCTTTCATACTGATGATATTACTGAGTTGAGATTATATCTTAAAACCATGTTTATTAGTTATAGAGATCAAACTTTAACATGTGAAAGATTAACTTCTGAAAATCTTGCTTTTAAAAAAAGGAATGATTATTTTGAAAAAGAGTTAGTTATGTTCCATCAAACTCAGAAAGATAGAGATGATGCTTTTTATGTTAGAGATGAAGTGCTAAAATTGAATGAATCTCTAAAAATTGAGGTAGAAAAAGAAAGAGAGATTATCAGGACTTGGACTAACTCTGGCTGAACAACTCAGAATTTATTACATAGCGGAAACTGGAAAGAGGGCTTAGGTTATGGAGATGATGAAAGTGAAAAAGGAACTCAACAAATTGAGCCAATTGTTGTTAAACAGACTGTTAAGCCAAAGGTGAATCATGTTAAGTTTGTAGCTAAAACTGTAAAGTCTGATTCTGAAAAGATGAAAGAATTTGTAGCAGAAGTTAAGGAAAAGTCATCTTCTGAAAAATTAGAACAGGATAAACCAGCTGAAATTAACATAGGCTTAATGACAAAGAAGCAGCTTAAGCATAAGCTGAAAGAGATCAGAAATGTAAACAAGGTTAAGGCAGCTAGAAAAAACAGGAATAGTAAGGAAGGTGTGAATAAAAGAAATAATTATATGCCTGTTCATAATGCTCCTAGAAAGAGATGTTATAACTGTGGAAACTCTAACCATCTTGCTTCTTTTTGCAGGAAGAATAAGGATATAAACTCTTTACCTACTAATTCAGGAATTAAGAGTCAGTCTGTCAGGTTTAAGCCACAAAATCCTTGTTTTGACTGTGGTAGTTTATGGCATTCCATTTATACTTGTAAGGAATATCATAGTTTGTACTATGATTATTATCAAATTAAACCTTCTTTAAAGAAAGTTAGCATTATTCCTTCTAGTGTAAGTTCTGATGCAAAGTCTGATAAACAGCATGTTAGCATAAACTCTAAAATTAAATCCGCTGCAAATGCTAACAAACTTAAAAAGGCCAAAGGATCCAAGCAAGTCTGGGTCCTTAAAACTAACCATTAGTGGTCTTTGTGATTGCAGGGCAACAAGAAAAACATCCTAGTTCTTGACAGTGGATGTTCAGGACATATGACTGGAAATAAAGCCCTGCTATCAGACTTTGTGGAGAAAGCTGGCCCAGGAGTTTCTTATGGAGATGGCAACATGGGAAAAATCTGGGATATGGCAAGATCAATCTTGGGAATGTCATCATTGGAACAGTAACTCTTATCTCAGGACTTAAACACAATTTGCTGAGTGTGAGTCAAATCTGTGACAGAGGTTATCATGTGGATTTTTTTGAAGAACACTGTGAAGTTGTAAGCAATTCTACAGGAAAAGTGGTTCTGAAAGGTTACAGGCATGGTAACATTTATGAAGCCATAGTTTCAACAAACTCTGATGGTTCTGCAATCTGTCTATTGAGTAGAGCATCAATTGAAGAAAGCTGGAATTGGCACAAGAAACTCTCTCATTTAAATTTCAATAATATAAATGAGCTTGTAAATAAATATCTTGTGAGAGGACTGCCAAAGTTAGTATTTGCTCCTGATGGCCTTTGTGATTCATGTCAAAAGGCAAAACAAAGAAAATCTTCATTCAAGAGTAAAACTGAATCCTCAATTCTTGAGCCTTATCACCTACTGCATGTTGATCTATTTGGTCTAGTCAATGTCATGTCTATTACAAAGAAGAAATATGTTATGGTTATAGTGGATGAGTTCACAAGATACACTTGGGTGTATTTTTTGCACAAGAAGACTGAAACTGCATCTACTCTAACTGATCATGTCAGACAGCTGGATAAGTTGGTCAAAGATTCTGTTAAAATAATAAGAAATGATAATGGAACTGAGTTCAAGAATTCAATCATGGAAGAGTTCTGCAAAGAGGATTGAATAAAGCAGGAATTTTCTGCACCTGGAACTCCACAATTAAATGGAGTTGTAGAAAGAAAGAACAGGACTCTCATGGAAGCTACACGAACTATGCTTGATGAAGTAAAGCTACCAACCTACTTTTGGGCTGAAGCTGTGCAGACTGCTTGTTTTACACAGAATGCTACACTCATAAACAAGCATGGAAAAATACCATATGAGATGGTGAAGAAAAAGAAGCCAAATCTGAAGTATTTTCATGCATTTGGATGCAAGTGTTTTGTTCTTAAGACTCATCCTGAACAGCTGTCAAAATTTGATCTAAAAGCCGATGAAGGAATTTTTGTTGGATATCCACTTTCCAGAAAAGCCTTCAGAGTCTACAATTTAAGAACAAGGGTTCTCATGGAATCTATCAATGTATCTTTTGATGATAAGAAGATTACTGGACTTGAAGATTTCAATGATCATGATCAACAGAGATTTGAAAATGAAGATTTAAATCCTGATTCTGTAAATTCTGACGGGTTAAATTCTGATGTCATTGAAACTATGGTAATAACTCCAAAGGAAAATCCACCTGTCCAGGGGGAGCAAGCTGAAGATCCTAGCATAACTCAAAACTCTCAAGAAGCATCAGAACCTGTCACAGGCTCTTCAAGTTCTGATATATCAAGTTCTGATGAGCCAAATTCGGATAATTCTGGAAACTCTGATTCTTCAAATCCTGATGGATCCAACTCAAATTTTGAAATCTCAGAGAGCATAACTACAGGGGGAGCATCTGAAAATGCTGATAGAGACAGCATGGATCATGGGGGAGGATCCAGTTCTAGAGAACAACTTCCATCTGCAAGGAAGTGGATTAAGGCACATACACCTGACTTAATAATTGGAGATCATGAAGCGGGTGTCAGAACTAGAACTACAACATCAAATGAATGTCTCTATCATTCTTTTCTATCTCAGACTGAACCAAAGAAAGTGGAAGAAGCTCTTCAAGATGCTGATTGGGTACAAGCAATGCAGGAAGAGTTAAATGAATTTGAAAGAAATAAAGTTTGGACCTTAGTGCCAAGACCAAAGAACAGATCTATTGTTGGTACTAAATGGGTGTTCAGAAACAAAACTGACAGTGATGGCATAATTATAAGGAATAAAGCAAGGCTGGTTGCTAAAGGCTACTCTCAACAAGAGGGCATTGATTATGATGAAACATTTGCACCAGTTGCTAGATTAGAAGCCATAAGAATCTTTCTGGCTTATGCTGCTCACAAAAAGTTTAAAGTCTTTCAAATGGATGTGAAAAGTGCTTTTCTCAATGGAGAATTAGAAGAAGAGGTATATGTTGAACAACCTCCAGGCTTTGTAGATCCTAAATTTCCCAATCATGTGTACAGGCTTGACAAAGCACTTTATGGCCTTAAACAAGCTCCAAGAGCATGGTATGAGACTTTAGCTCAATTTCTTCTGGAAAGTGGATTTAACAGAGGCAAAATTGACAAGACTTTATTCTACCTCGACCATGGAAAGGACTTACTTCTGGTACAGATATATGTTGATGATATCATTTTTAGCTCTACAAATACAAAACTTTTTGAAAGATTTTCCAAGCCAATACAGTCAAGATATCAAATGAGTATGATGGGAGAGTTGAGTTACTTTCTGGGACTTCAAGTCAAACAAACTGAAGATGGTACTTTCATCAGTCAATCCAAGTACAGTAGAAATCTACTCAAGAAATTTGGAATGCAAGACAGTTCTACTGCCTAAACTCCCATGGCCACTGCAACCAAGTTAGATAAAGATACTGGTTCATCAGTAGATATTACTAACTACTGAGGTATGATTGGCTCTTTACTCTATTTAACTACAAGTAGACCTGATATCATGTATGCTACCTGTCTTTGTAAGATTTCAGGCTGATCCAAGAGAACCTCATCTAATAGCTGTGAAGAGAATTTTCAAGTACCTTAAGGGTACAGCTGATCTAGGATTGTGGTATCCTAGAGAATCAGATTTTAAGCTAATAGGTTACTCAGATGCAGATTTTGCAGGATGTAAAATAGACAGGAAAAGCACTAGTGGAAGCTGCCAATTTCTTGGAGGCAGAGTAGTTTCTTGGTTTAGCAAGAAACAGAAATCAATTTCAACATCAACTACAGAAGCAGAATATATTGCTGCAGGAAGCTATTGTGCACAGATTCTTTGGATGAAGAATCAGTTACTGGATTATGGGTTAGAATTTTCTAAAATCCCTATTTACTGTGATAATCAAAGTTCTATTGCTATGACAGGTAATCCAGTTCAACACTCAATGACAAAGCACATCAGCCTAAGGTACTATTTCATAAGGGAACATGTGATGGAAGGTACAGTGGAATTGCATTTTTTTGCAACAGATCAACAACTAGCAAATATCTTCACAAAACCACTATGTGAAGCTACTTTTACAAGACTGGTAAATGAACTTGGAATGGTTTCAGGTTCTTTCTCTAAATCTACTTAGTTTTTGTTCTCATGCATCAGACTTTATGATCAGTATTTACAGATTGTCTTATCTACATGTAATCTGTTCTTGATAGGGATAAATAAATTATGATTGTATAATTAAATACTGCATTAATTGTACAAGCTGTGGGCTGCTAGGCCCAATAAAAAGATATATGAAACTCAGACCAGAAAGGTTAAGCCTGATGGACCAGATCAGGCCTGGTGGAATAAAAAAGGCCCAAAAGCCCTGATTATTAATTAATTTCGTAATTAATTAATAAGGGAGAAATCAGATGTTGAAAAGAGTCCCGATAAGGATATAAATCCTTAGAGATTAGCCCCAAGGGGACCTAAAAGGATAAGGAATCAGCTTCCTACTTCCTAGGACTCCTAAGTCTATCCTAATTCAGAGGTTTGTCCATCAAGTCTCCTATACCAAGTCCAATTCAAGGACTCCCACATCTATATAAGGGGTCTCACCCCACAAATCAGAACTACGTTTTTTTGACTTGATCCTTGGCAATCAGCAAGGTACGTAGGCATCTTGTTAAGGCAGATTGAGTCACGAAACACAAGAGCAGTCAAATCGAGCCTCGAAGCTCACGTTCCTTAGTATTAAATACAGCAATTATATATATTAGTTTTTAACCCATAACATTTGGCGCCGTCTGTGGGAAAACGGAACAACAACCATGGCGAGAACACGGAGAACAACCAGCACTCTGGAGGAGGGAACACCATCAGGAACAACCCAGGTGATTTCATCAACCGTGGAGGTTCTTCCCCATTCAACTTATGCATCTACTCAGGGGGAAGCCCAGACAGGGGCAACTCATCCTCAGCCACAAGGGACAACTCCCCCGACTATTCAAGGTACGAATCCTCAAGTTCAACAAATACATATACCTGTGAATTCTCGACCCGTCGGGTATGAATATTCAACTATTGTTACCACTAACCCCCCTTATGGGATGCCCCTTCACCCTGAGGTTGGAGGAAGTGGATATGCTGGGCGAAGCGAAGCACGAGGGCGGTCGCCCCCCTATATACGAGGTTTGGATCCTATCCCTGAGGATCGGGAATTTTCTGGTCCATACACTGAGAGAGACTCCGAATCTTCGGATGATGAAGTGGCCCCGAGAAGGAGGCGTCCTGGAAAAGAGCCAATGGCCGATGGAAGGCAACGCCCCCAAAGCACCCCAGGGGCGAATCCCCAAGAAGTGCAGGAAAAGATCAGGGCTCATGAGGCTGAAATCCAAAGGCTGAGGCGTGATTTGGAGGCTTACCAAGCCACCAGACCCCACATACCTCCTAGGGGGAGAAATCCTCCTCCTATCATAGACCTGGATGGTCCGGTAAGAAGAAGGGCTGCTGTCCCAAGAACTGATCCAAGCAATCTCCTTCCCCTTGGAGATCCTGATGATCCAACTCCACCCTTCACAGAAGAGATAATGAATGCCCATATCTCAAGAAAATTCAAGATGCCCACTATCAAAGCCTATGATGGCACGGGAGACCCCGCTAATCATGTTAGGACATTCTCTAATGCACTGCTGCTGCAACCCGTGAATGATGCTATAAAATGTCGGGCCTTCCCTCAAACCCTGTCGGGTATGGCTCAAAGATGGTACAGTCGCCTACCCCCAAATTCTATTGGATCATTCAGAGAATTAAGTCAGGCTTTTATTAAGCAATTCATCAGTGGAAGAGTCCATGAGAAAAGTTCAGCATCTCTTATGAGTCTTGTGCAGGGAGCTAAAGAATCCTTAAGAGATTACCTAAATCGTTTTACAAAGGAGGCTTTAAAAGTCCCAGACCTTGATGATAAGGTAGCCATGATAGCACTGCAACAAGGAACTAGGGATGAGTTTTTCAAGATGTCTTTGGCCAAACGACCCCCTGAGAGCATGTTGCAGCTCCAAGAGAGGGCAGGGAAGTATATTAAGGTTGAAGAAAGTATGAGGAAGACCGTAGTAAGTAATGAGCCCACTGGAGGCAAGAAACGAAAAACTGATTTGGAGTATATCGCTGAGGATAAATATCCTAGAACTGAACAAAACCCTGATTCAACCCCCAAGAAGGGAGGACCTGGGCAAAAGTTCACTGAATACGCTAAGCTGAATGCTCCCAGAAGTCAGATTTTGATGGAGATTGAGAAAGACAGAGATATTCGCTGGCCTAAGCCCTTGAAGGCTGATCCCGCCAAGCTAGATAAGGGCAAGTATTGCAGGTTTCACAAAGATGTTGGCCATGACACCGATGAGTGTAGGCAGTTGAAAGATGAAATTGAGTTTTTGATTCGAAAAGGAAGATTGAACAAGTATACTGGAGATGGAGGAGACAGAAATAACAATGGAAGGAAGAACTTTGAAGATCGTAGGAGGGACCAAGATGATCAGGGGCGGAATCCCCAACCTAGAGGACCAGTTATAAACACCATTTATGGAGGGCCGAGACCTCGAGGGCCTGTGATAAACACGATCTTTGGAGGTCCAACTGCTGCTGGATTGTCCAAAAATTCCAGAAAGGCATATACTAGAGAGGTTATGCATATTGTTGGAGAAGCCCCGAAGAGGGCCAGGACAGAAGTAACATTGGCTTTTGATGATTCCGACCTAGAGGGTGTGAAGTTCCCCCATGACGACCCGCTGGTCATAATGCCGATAATAGGAAATAGCCCGGTTAAGAGGGTCCTTGTGGATAATGGTGCTTCTGTGGATATCTTGCTCCACGACACCTTTCTAAGGATGGGGTATAACGACTCCCAGTTGACACCAACCGACATGCCGATATATGGATTTGCTGGAGTAGAATGTCCTGTGGAAGGGATAATTAAATTGCCAACCACCATAGGTACGGAGCCAAGGCAAGCAACGCAGATGCTGGATTTTGTGGTGGTAAAGGCTAGTTCAACTTATAATGCTATCATGGGGAGAACAGGGATACATGCCTTCAAGGCAGTCCCCTCTTCCTACCATTCAGTCATGAAGTTTCCCACCCGAAACGGGATTGGAGAAGAGAGAGGAGATCAAAAAATGGCTAGAAGCTGTTATGTGGCCTCTTTGAGGGCAGATGGAGTCGGGGGGCAGGTTCTTCCTATTGAAGATATGGATGTTCGAGAAAGTGATGAGAATAGAGGAAGGCCAGCAGAAGAATTGGTTTCGGTTCCTTTAGATCCCAAGAATCCTGAGAGGATGACTTTCATTGGAGCTACATTAGAGGAGCCCCTTAGAGGGAAGTTAGTGAAATTTTTGCAAGAAAATAGTGATGTGTTTGCATGGTCAGCAGCTGATATGCCAGGCATAGACCCGGAGTTAATTACCCACAAGTTAAACGTGGATCCAAGTCGGAAGACAGTGAAACAAAAGAAAAGAAATTTTGCCCCGGAAAGACAAGAGGCTATAAAGCAGGAAGTGGAAAAGCTCTTAGAGGCTGGTTTCATTGAGGAGATTCAATTTCCGGAGTGGTTAGCAAACCCTGTAATGGTGAAGAAGGCTAATGGAAAGTGGAGGATGTGTATAGACTTCACCGATCTGAATGATGCATGCCCCAAAGACTGTTTTCCGCTGCCTAGAATTGATACTTTGATTGATGCCACCGCTGGACATGAGATGCTGAGTTTCATGGATGGGTTTAGCGGATACAACCAGATCAAAATGCATAAGGATGACATTCCAAAGGTATCATTTATCACTGACTTTGGTGTTTATTGTTATCTTGTTATGGCGTTTGGTCTCAAGAATGCAGGAGCCACCTATCAAAGGTTGGTGAATAAAATTTTTAAGGATCTTATTGGGAAGACTATGGAAGTCTATGTTGATGACATGCTAGTCAAGAGTCTAGTAAAGACTGATCATATAACCCATTTGAGGGAAGCTTTTGAGGTCCTGAGGTACCACAAGATGATGTTGAATCCCACGAAGTGTGCTTTCGGAGTAGGATCTGGAAAATTCTTGGGATTGATGGTCTCAAAGAGGGGAATTGAGGCTAACCCCGATAAAATAAAGGCAATCCTGGACATGGAACCCCCAAAAACTGTCAAGGATGTTCAGAAACTCACAGGAAGGGTTGCTGCGCTAGGACGATTCATCTCCAAGTCAGGAGACAAGTGCTTGTCATTCTTCAAGTCATTAAAGAACATTAAAGACTTTATATGGAGTGAGGAAAATCAGAAGGCATTTGAAGAGTTAAAGAAGTATATGGGCCAGGCCCCGTTGTTGGCCAAGCCAGTTCTGAGTGAAGTTTTATTCTTGTACTTGGCTGTTTCAGAAAGCGCCTTGAGCACGGTGTTGGTTAAGGAAGAACTGAAAGTCCAGAAACCCGTATACTATGTCAGCAAAATTTTGCATGGTGCTGAGTTGAATTATTCAGCCATTGAGAAATTCGCTTTAGCCTTGGTAATGGCTTCAAGAAAGCTGCGTCCTTATTTTCAAGCTCACCAAATTGAAGTGCTAACAAATCAGCCACTGAGAAATATCATTCACAGTCCCAAGGCAAGTGGGAGACTGATTAAGTGGGCAATAGAGTTGGGAGAGTTCGATCTCAAGTATAAGCCACGTACGGCCATAAAAGCCCAGGCACTAGCTGACTTCGTGGTGGAATGTACCATACCCAACCAAGAAGTCGGGGGGCAGGAAGATACCATACCTCAAGACAAGGGAGTCGACAATGGGGACAAGGAGAAAGAATATTGGGTTCTCTATTTTGATGGAGCATCAAAAACAAATTCCAGTGGAGCAGGGTTGGTTTTGCAAAGCCCTGATGGATTCTTAATTGAGTATGCCATGAAGCTAGACTTCCCAACCACAAACAATGAGGCAGAGTATGAAGCCCTGATTGCTGGCCTTGGTCTAGCTGGGACACTTAGAGTCAAAAACTTAAAGGTCCGTGGAGACTCGAAGCTGATCATATCCCAGGTAAAGGGAGAATTTGAGGCAAGAGATGATACGATGGCTAAGTATGTTCGCCTAGTAAGGGCTATGATGACCCAATTTAATGAATGCCATGTTGAACACATTCCAAGGGAAGAAAATGCTAAAGCAGATGCGCTATCAAAGTTTGCTTCATCTGAGATTGAAGAAAGTTCAGGGAGTGTGTACTTCCGTGTTTTGAAGACACGAAGCATAGATGTTAAGCTTGTGGCTCCCGTAGGCTTGGAGACGTCATGGATTGATCCCATCAAGGCTCACATTCAGACCGGTTGGTTGCCAAATGATGCAACTGAAGCACGGAAGTTAACTGATCGGGCACTAAGGTACTCTTTGATAGATGGGATTCTTTACAAAAGATCTTTCGTGGTTCCCTACTTGAGGTGTCTCAGGCCCGATGAGGCACGCTTGGCTCTTGAAGAAGTGCATGAAGGTATTTGTGGACAACACTTGGGGGGCAGGGCCTTGGCTCATAAGATAACCCGTTTAGGCTTCTATTGGCCAGAAATGATGGCTGATGCCAAAGAATATGTAAAGAAGTGTGATCGCTGTCAGAAACATGCACCAGTGGCCAGACAACCCCCCGAGATGCTGACCTCTATCAACTCACCTATTCCCTTTGCTATGTGGGGGATGGATATTCTAGGGCCTTTTCCTATGGCCACAGCACAAAGGAAGTTTCTGATTGTAGCCATTGATTATTTCACTAAGTGGATTGAAGCCAAGCCCTTGGCCAAAATGGGAAAACATTATGTGCCGATATGGAATTCCCCGTATCCTCGTCACTGACAATGGAACATAATTCAACAACGAGGAATTCAAGAAGTATTGCGAAGAAAATGAAATTGAGTTACGGTTCACCTCTGTGGCTCACCCGCAAGCCAATGGGCAAGCGGAGGTAGCAAATCGGATAATCCTGGATGGACTAAAGAAGAGAATCGAAAAGTCAAGAAATAATTGGGTGGATGAGATACTTCCCATATTATGGGCCTATAGGACTACCTGTAGAGTCACGACAAATGCAACTCCTTTCATGTTGGCATATGGGGCAGAAGCAGTAGTTCCCGTGGAGATATCACATTCTTCTCCAAGGATTCAGGCTTTTGATGAAAAAGAAAATGAGGAAGGGCAGAAGTTAGCCCTGGATTTAATCGATGAAGTGCGAGATAAAGCACACGCAAAGATAGTAGAATATCAGAAAAATGCTTCATTCTACTACAACCTAAGGGTTAAAGAGAGGTTTTTCAAACAAGGTGACCTAGTCTTGAGAAAAATAGAGGCTTCTGGTGTCGGACAGAAAGGAAAGCTTGCCCCAAATTGGGAAGGGCCGTATAGAGTCAAGAGCGTTCAGGGTAGAGGAACCTACAAGCTGGAGACTATGGATGGTTTTGAAGTCCCGAGAACCTGGCACGCACAAAACCTGAAGGTTTACTACGTGTGAGATGATCGAAATACGATTCTCACTCGTCAGGATGGCGAGTAGGTTGAAAAGCACCTTGAAGCTTTGCTTGCTTAGGGTTTATATGTTTTAGTTTTATTACGAAATTTATTAAGACTTGTGTAAGGGATGAATCCCAAACAATTTTTGAAGCTCAGAGAATTTTTCGAAATATGTTTGAATCTCTATGGCATGGCAATTAAATTAGATGCATGATATGAAAGCCCTATAAAAAGGCCCAATTCAAAAAAAAAAGGTTAAAACTTGTTGGGCCTGGAAGTATGTCAAGCCCAGATAAGGGCCCCAAATATTCAAAGCCCAGCACCCGGGGTCCAAAAATTGGAAGAAAATATATATGAGTATTATCTTCAAAAACCAGAAATAAGTCCCAAATCCAAAAAGGATTTGGATAAATGAAGGCCCAAAAATAAGGCCTAATCCTACTTGAGTTAGAAAAAAACCCAGTATAGGGATCAATAAATCAAGCCCAGGGTCAATACTAAGTGCCCAATTAAAGATCAAAGCCCAGAAGGGCCCAAGTTGAAACCCAATACAAGGTTTCATAAATCTAGCCCAGGTTTAGGGCAAAGATCAACCCAATAAGAGGTAAGCCCAGAAAAGGGCCCAATTAGCAGAAAATTAAATGGCCCCAAATTAAAGACCAATTTAGGGTGGACCAAAGAAGCCCAGTTAAAAGTAAGGGGCCTAATACAAAAAGCCAGTCAAAAAAGGGGAAGGCCCAAGGTAAAGGCCTGGTTTGGAAAAGGCCCAGGGTCAAAAATAAAGTACCCATAAAAGAATTCAGGCCCAAATCTTAGGCTCAAATTTGAGATTGGAAAAAATCCATCCCAGACTTAGGGCCCAAATCAAATATATGGAGTCACAGAAAGTAATATATCCCAAATCCCAGACCCAATTCGATCAGGTTTCATGTTGTATTCATCGTCGAATTAGTTAAAATCGAAAAGGCTTCGACCAAGGCTAGAAAAGGAGATTAATTCGGTCAAAAATATTTATCAAGACCAAAATGTTCCTGAGGAAATAATCATGCCCAGTTAAGGGCCCAAGTGTTGAAAGAGGCCCAATAGAAAGGCCTATGAAGCCCAGTAAGAGGATAAGCCCAGTTAAAATGAGCCCAAAAGAATACAGCCCAGGATAAGGGCCCAAATCATAGAAATATATGCAAGAAATTAATAAATTACAGACCCATTCGACAAGGAAGTATAAGAAAATCCTGATTGAAGCTACTGAGGTCGAAATTTTGTTGATCAGGGCTGAAAAATAAGCCTAATTCGACCAAGGCAAGAAAGGCGGCTAATTCGGTCAAAACAAAGAATTCTGACCCAAAACCCTGACCGAAAATTTCCTGGTCGAAAAGGGGAAATAGCTGTTTCATTCGATCAGAATGGCAGAACGTTTTTGACCCGGTCGACCAGGAAACCAAATAAAATCCTGGTCGAATGAGCCCTGCCCGAATTTGCATCGACCTGGGCAACAAATGAGGGTTAATTCGGTCAAAAACGGAGATCCTGACCGAAAAGGACGAAAATCCTAGTCGCAAAAAAAAAAAAAAGGGGGAAAAAAATCCTGGCCGAAATTCGACCAGGACCTCTGCTCGAATATTCCTGCTCGAATTTCCTTCGACCAGGGCTGAAAGAAGGTTAATTCGACCAGGATCCTGGCCGAATGGATTCCTGGTCGAAAACTGTATAAAAAAAAAAAAAGAAAAAAAAGAAAAAAAAGGGGGGAGAAAAAAAAAATCCTGGAAAATTACAAAAAAAATCAGGAAATTCCTTAAAATAATTTTTGAAAAATGTTAATATTTTCAGAAATTAAGGGAAAAATCCAGAAATTAAGGAATAAATCCAGAAATTAAGGATAAATTCCAGAAATTAAGGAATAAATCCAGAAATTAAGGATAAATCCCAGAAATTAAGGGAAAAATCCAGAAATTAAGGGAAAAATCCAGAAATTAAGGATAAATCCCAGAAATTAAGGGAAAATCCAGAAATTAAGGATAAATCCCAGAAATTAAGGGAAAAATCCAGAAATTAAGGGAAAATTCCAGAAATTAAGGATAAATCCCAGAAAATTAAGGATAAATCCCAGAAATTAAGGGAAAAATCCAGAAATTAAGGGAAAATTCCAGAAATTAAGGATAAATCCCAGAAATTAAGGGAAAAATCCAGAAATTAAGGGAGAAATCCGGAAATTAAGGATAAATCCCAGAAAAATAAGGAAAAATCCCAGAAAAATTAGGGAAAATCCCAGAAAAATTAGGGAAAATTCCAGAAATTAGGGAAAAATCCCGGAAATAAGGGAAAAATTCCTGGAAATCAAAATAATTCCTAAATAAAAGGAAAAATTTGTTGTAAACGTGTAGGTCGCTCCACACTTTATGGAAAAATGAAACCCTGTAAGGGAACAAATAGACTTAACTTCTGCGAAACCTATTCAATGTTTCACAAAAGTTGGGGGGCAAATGATAGGGATAAATAAATTATGATTGTATAATTAAATACTGCATTAATTGTACAAGCTGTGGGCTGCTAGGCCCAATAAAAAGATATATGAAACTCAGACCAGAAAGGTTAAGCCTGATGGACCAGATCAGGCCTGGTGGAATAAAAAAGACCCAAAAGCCCTGATTATTAATTAATTTCGTAATTAATTAATAAGGGAGAAATCAGATGTTGAAAAGAGTCCCGATAAGGATATAAATCCTTAGAGATTAGCCCCAAGGGGACCTAAAAGGATAAGGAATCAGCTTCCTACTTCCTAGGACTCCTAAGTCTATCCTAATTCAGAGGTTTGTCCATCAAGTCTCCTATACCAAGTCCAATTCAAGGACTCCCACATCTATATAAGGGGTCTCACCCCACAAATCAGAACTACGTTTTTTTGACTTGATCCTTGGCAATCAGCAAGGTACGTAGGCATCTTGTTAAGGCAGATTGAGTCACGAAACACAAGAGCAGTCAAATCGAGCCTCGAAGCTCACGTTCCTTAGTATTAAATACAGCAATTATATATATTAGTTTTTAACCCATAACAGTTCTTAAATTGAAATTCATTAAATGCTGATTGTTATCTGATGTGGATCTATATACTCTGATAGTGATTTGAATGTTTTGTGACTATTCAATCCAATGAGGATACATGTGCTAGATGTTGACATAGTAGTCTTTAACATACTAGAAATCCCATATTTGAATTAGTTGTTTATGTGGAAACTCATTAATACAAGCAAATTCTGAATTAGAGCTTAGTCAAATTTACTTTGTGTATCTTAATACTAAGTCACAAACTAGATTCTTGCTTCTCATCTGTCAAATTCTGATGTCAGTAAATCTTAAGGATGAACCACATGCTTGATAAGCCTCACTTATCTGAAGAAAAGAAAAGAAAAGAATAATAAAAGTCAGGTACTTCTTTGAGATCTAGAGAAAATAATGTGGAAGGGAAGACCCAAATACATTGCTGGTATTAAGTAATATGCATTAGAAAAGCAAATAATTTTTTCTTGGTGATTTTTCACATTCTATGATTACTGGAGAAATACTCTGATAACAGCATAAATTCTGATAAGCAGTTGTGACTCACTTACACTGAGAAGCCACTGTAAAAAGGAATTTCGAAAGATGCATAAAATGAGCACAAATAGTTGAGGTGGACTCTAGCATAAATTTGTTCTATAATAGACTTCACGATTGATGACAGATTTTAAGCACTTTTCTTAGTTATGCCTTATTTCTAAGATGTACTGAAGTTTATCAGACTTTAATCTTTATCTGATATTTTGCTAATGCACACACTATCACTCCATATGAATGATGAAAATTACTGTGGTGATTAAGTTGTTTTTGACAAACAGTTAAATGTCATTTGCATAAATTCTGAGGACAACAACTGATGAAAGTTCTGATGATTAAACTCTGAAGAATCCAGTCAGTTTTTGTATGAAGAATCACAGAAAAAGATATTCACTTTTTGAGTTGGTAAGCTATATTCTGATGACTGTTACAATCTGATATAAGTTAAAGTTCTGATATTAAATCCTGATGGAATCCTTGATGCTTACGTGGCATTACTCTGTACTTGACTTATTTGTGGTAAAAACTGAAACAGTCATATTTAATCAGAATATAACTAGGTGAGATAAAAATCGTCATAATCATTAAGGGTTAGTGGTAAACGTGTATGTCCTGAAAAATGCATGTGCACGATAATTATTGCTTATTTTTCGTGCCCATTAACTCCTGCTTTAACTTTTTACTGACTGTTCACACGTTGCCAAGTGTAAATTGTCTGCCATGCTTCAAAAATATAACTGTTGAGTGGAGAGAGTATATATATGGGAGTTACAAGATTTTCTAAACTTTTACTTACTTTTCTATTCTTAATCTCTCTTATTCTCTCTCTCTAATATTCTCTGAAGCGTTTTCTTACAGGACTTTTATCAAATATTTTGCAAACACTCTCTTTCTCACTTAATCTCTTACAGAGATGGCACCAAAAGATTTGATTTTCAATGGAGCTAAGTTTGTTCCTAACAATTACTTGGCCATTCTTAGCAAGGATGAAGCTCTATCAGAACTTCATTTTATTCGGGACTTCCTTGCTAACTCCGATATTGGGTATGCTTTGACCCAACCTGAAGTAATCTCTGGAACTCAAGTGCTGGAGTTTTGGAGAAGTGGCGCATATGATGATGGTGGCGCTCATGTATAACGACTCGTGTATTCTTTTTAATTATTTAATTGTGCAATTATGGAAATTATTAGATAAATAAGATATATGTGTTGGTTTTGACCGCTATGTGTGGTTTGATTATTATACATATGTGATTTATAGTGTACCGGGTTGTCCGCGCGATTAATTATGGGATTGTTTTGAATTGTTTTCACTTTCAAAAGTGGATTTAATGCAAATTTATTCGCATAAATATTGGGAATGTTTCTAAAAATTGTTTTTATGAATTTATAATTACAATAATTATTTTTAGGATTTTGTAAAATTGAGAAATCAAGATTTCATTAGTTATTTATCTTTAAATGATTTTCTGAGTATGTTTAATGGTAAAATCCATATTTAATTCTAAAATTCTTCAAAAATTATGAAACTAATATTTATTTAAGTTTGGAATATTCTGAGAATTTTAAAATTATTTTGGAAATTTTCGGGATTAATTTCACCCGCACGTTGTTTCGTTTAATTGATAAAAGCGGGTATAAATTGCGTTTTAGAAATTGTTTAAAAATTTTAAAATTTATGTTTTCTTAAACTTCGGGATATTTGCAACATTTTAAGACTATTTTCATAATTTTCTGAAATTGCTTTAAGGGCAGCTTGGTTCGTTAATTGTGAATTGAGGGTACGAGTAGCGTTTCAGAAATGCTTTAAAAATTATGAAAATTTTTATTTTATTAGTTTCGGGATATATATATATTTTTAAGATCATCTCGGATTTGTTTTGATTAATATTTATTCGATATATTGTACCGTTAAAGGGTAAAAATTGATACAAACGACTAGCTATTAGGGGGGGCTACGTGTCAAATGTTTGGACACGTGTTATGAGCATATAAATCAGAAATATAAACACCCAACTTAATCTTATTTCCTCAGCTCTCTCTCTCTCATTTTGTTCCCTGCGATTTCATCTTCTCTCTCTCGTTTTTTCTTTTTCTTCTTCTCTCTTTTAATCTCCCTTTCCATCTCTCTGTTCGTGGGTTCGTGTTCTCGCTTCTCCTCCGGCTGTCTGGTTACTTCCGGTAATTGCTAGCCTTCCGATTCTTGCCCCTGTTGCTTCGGCTTGAACTTCCAGTAATTTCAGCCAGCCGTTTCGGGCGGCCCTTCTCAATTTCCATCCCTGTTTTCAGATTATATGTATAGATATATATGTATCTGTGTGTGTATATGTGATATGTGTGTGTATAAGTGTGTGGGGGTGCGGTTGTGCGTGTGAATGCGCGGCAGCGCGTGTGTCTAAGGGTGTGAATTTTTCTATTGTGATGGATGGAATTTTGTTGCCTGCGGTTGTGTTATACACGAACAGTTACCTTATTGTGCTGATTAAGCTTTTATTTTCTACAGGATACATTTGAATAATATTCGTGATAGAAATAATTCTGAGCGGGAAATAATAATAATAATAATCGGTGGAATTATTGCATTGGAAACCCGGGATTTAATCGGGCACCCGTAAAATTTCGCCGCCGTCGGCGATGAGCCTCGGCGAGCCGACGGTGGACTATGATGTTTATTCTGAGTCCTTATATTTTAAGATAAATAAATTAATTCATAAAATTATTTTTGAAACGAGAATTTGATTTTTTTTATATTAAAGTTAAGTATGTAAGTTAGTGAATGAATTGTGATTGGATTGATTATTGGGTTTAATTGGTGGTTGGATTTTTGGGTTGTGGTTGTTGTGTTTGAGATTTGACGTCGATTGATGTTTCGACGGATAGTCCGATAAACAAAGGGAACGCTGTCCAATTTTTGGAAAACTGAATTACGCAAATACGGAAACCTATCTGATGAATTTCGGGACGTCGAGAGACTATATATGTATATGTGTGTGTTTTATACGAAACTTGATGGTACGATGTGATGAAATATTTTTCTAAATCGATAACCCTGATTTCGTAAAATAAAAAGTATGGGTATTTTCCGAAAATGAACACTGAACCGATTTTCGAAAACGTGAACCCTAAGTGATACGTGTATTATTATATGAAGTATGTTACGAGTCGGATTTTGTTAACGTTTGGGATAGATTGTTAGCGAGGATATGTCAAGCATAATCGAATGTCTAAGTTAGGATGTTTCAACCTTGTAGGTTCTAATCGGAATGTCCGAGAATTTGAAATTGGACAAAAGATAGTTGGTGGTGAGTTAAAAAGCTCAGTAAGGTCCCAATAAAAGAACTTAAGTATTGAGGTCGAATCCATAGTGATATAGTGGTTGGACATAAAAGCCTAAGCGGCATAGTTGGCCCAGAATTTGTAACACCCCCAGATCCGGGGTCGGGGATCCGGGTCGTCACGGTCTTTCTTTCCACAATATCACTTCACTTAATTAATAATAACTAACCTTATGATGTGACCCCACACTAACACACACCACAACCCGTTATAGTCTCAGAGATGAAATTTAAATAAGTACAAGTCTTTGAATCCATAATTTAAAAGTTATTACAACCCAAAATGATTACTTGATAAATTTACAGTTAATTGCCATTATCTGCCACAAGTTATAATTATACATAATTGATTCTCAAAAGTAGATGGTCTGATCTACAATAGATCTACCTCTGCAGCTATAGCAGCTACAACATCAACGGGAAGACGCGGGACGCTTCCCACGCGCTTGCGCTGGGTCTGCTGGAGTCTGGCCATTTTTCCTAACTGTTGTTGTGTGATGAAGAAATAAAGCAAGGGTGAGCCTTACAGCTCGCAAGATAATACATAGTGATAACAATAATATAAGTATCTAAATGGATACTTAATAGAATCTCTATCATGTGCAAGATAATTACTTACTAGATATAAGTAAAAACAAGGAATGAAGTTACCAATACTTCACCACACTTATATCATATATAAAGCTACTTGAACTGCCACCGTTCAAAGTATTATAGGTTTTAAGAAAAACATCCCATAGATGAGACCACAAGTTAAGACTTGAATAGATTCAATCTTTGAAAGATTATTGAATGAAAAAGTTATGAGATGCTTTATTTAGTCCCGGTATATATATATCCACATATATATACCCCTTTAAACATTTCCTGGAACCTCTGTTATGTAAAGTATGAACAGAGTTTGAAACATCCAATGAATTTTGGAAAGGAAAAGAATTTTGGCATAAACCCGATATCTCGCTGATCAGGCAAAGATACCAATAAGTAACCTTTTCTACTGTAGATGGATGAATTCCTCACTGGTCATCACCCTGGCCGCATTAGGACCTCGCGCTAGACCGTTACCCGGCCCCTCACGCGTTGATGGACTGCCACCCAGCCACTTACACAATAATAGACCGTACCCCGGCCTGTCGCTTATGCCGACTCAATCAAATGGACTTACTTCCCGAACATTGGGCAAGTAATCAAATTGTTTTCTCAAAACAGCAACCTCGTTGCGAATATAAAATACACCACAGAGCCGGATTCCCCAGGTTTTGAGCGAGTATTTAAATCCCCTTAAAAGGAAGATCTTAAATATAAAAAAAAGAGTTTTGGGATCCGCTCTGACTTTTTAAAATCATTTTGAAGACTCGAAAACACTTTAAAGAGTGTTTGGAGTAAAGCTGATTTAATGAAGTAAATCAGTCCCCAGAATATTTAGAAAATGACTGAATATTATTATTTAAATAATATTCCCATAAAGAATAGTCTTTATAAAAATAATTGAAGTAGAAGTATTAAAATTTATACTTGAAACGAGTATTAAATAACCAAAGATATACTTATATGAAAGTATTATCTTTATTTGAATAATCGAAAATAAGTTTGATTATTAACACCTTATTCTTTAATAAAATACAGAATATATCTCAGCAAATAATCGGAGTCATAGATCCTCAAATGAATATTCAAATAATATTCAATAATATAAAAGGAGTCATAAGTCCTCGAATAATATTCGAAATAATATTCAATAATAAAATAAAGGAGTCATAAGCCCTCGAATGAATATTCAAAATAATATTCAATAATAAAATAAAGCTAAAGTTATCGAATAAACCTTATTCGATTAATAGTTTGGAAAACTATAACCATATATATATATATATAAATATATATATATATATATATATATATATATATCCATATCCATATATACAAGATTACTCGGGATCCTCGACTCCCGGTTTTAGAAAATATTTTCACCTTTGGGTCCCTATACTAAGGGTATAAGCAAGTTACCGCTATCCTCTAGCATAGGTATTATCAAATGAACCAACAGATATATATTTCAAGAATATGAAACAGGCATGCATATATACCATATCACATGCTACAATATATCGCAAAATTTGCTAAATAACCAATAGGCATTTATCGCAAGATCATGCATATACAAATGTATACATCACAACAACAGTATAACGGATAGAATACTTGCCTGAGCGACTTGGGGTGATAAAAGGCTCGGGACGAGTCTGGTAACCTATAAACAACAAGTAAGTTGGAATTAAACCAAAATCACTTGTAAATCTATACTTTAACTAACTTAGACTCTAACGCTTGTTTTGCGCTCACTGATTCGCTTAAGTCACTCGGGTACCCTCGGCTCCACCATTTTTAATAATTTAACCTTTACGAGTTTTAAGGTGATTCCTTCGCGAGTGTCTTACCAACTGCCTAACACACTTACCATAAATGTTTCATACATTAATTAACCCTTTTTGGTCTTTAACCTATGTTTCAAAGTAAGGCGAGGGGAAAAGTTTCATTCGCGAAACGCCGTTACTTGAAACGGTCGTTTCTCCTAAACCGTGCATCGGAATCGAACGAACTACATATCAAAACGAAGCTCGTAACATGAGCTATCTAAACATGGCAGTGGTCATAATCTAGCAGGGGGTTCTCGGGTCCTAATGCTATGCACAAAAACAGTCCAAAGAAAATCGGACGTTACGACGGCTATATTTACGCGATTTCCCAAATTTTAAACCATTCAATACCAACCACAAATCAACCACATATCATTCATACAACCAACATCCATCCATACCATACTACAACAGCCCCCAACAATTCAATATTTCCAATTCATACTTATTTCTCAATTATGAACTAAGAGTTTACTTAAGTTCATTAACTAATAACCAAGATTTCCAACTCCAAAAATATCACAAAATCAACCAATCTCTAAACACACAATAATCATGCCTCTCACCAACTAAACTACTCATAACAAGCTCTAAACATGATTACACACCTATTACACTAACCCATCATCTAAACATTAGGAAATCTAAACAACAAAACTTAAAACTAAGACCATAAAGAGTTATACCTTCCTTGAAGCTTTTAATCCATGAAAGGTCCTTGGAATGCCCATGGAAGCCTTAATCTAACCTCCTACAAGCTTGTTCTTTCAAAGAAATCAAGAACACAAAAATTAATTTCAAGAAAGTACTATTCACCATCTTCTTGAATGATTTATAGGAAATGCTAGGAAAGGATTTTGAAGCTAAGATTTCTAGGAAGTATGTAACTTAACTAGGAGAAGCTAGGATAATTACCTTGTAAAATGGCAAGTGGAGGAGCTTGGACTTCCCATTTCTTAAGAAAGAAGCCGAGAGCTTCATGAAGAAATGGAGGATTTGGTGTTTTGTGATTTGTTTTGCTTGGTTGCTAGGTTTTTGTTTTGTTTGATTTAGTCAATTACCTTGTTGCCCTTGAATTTGTGTGGTTAAAAAGTCACCACATCTCCTTCCTTTCTTGTCATGCCTATGTCATCCTCATGATGTAATCCTCCCCTCCTTGTCCTCTTCTCATTGGTTGGGTGACATCATCCTCTCTAATCCCTTTTGATTAACTTCCTAATTGTTTGCCTAATGACCGCTGATCTGTTATACGGTTCGCTTAACTTTCGTTTTCGTTTATCGTTTGAGGGATCATACCCGGGATCTTATTACTTAGGTTCCCTTAACCTTTCTCAATATATTGTATTCCTTCTATGATCCTCTCTTATAATCCTTTAATTTAAATCCTTTTTATCCTGTTACCTTATACTCAATTCTCTCTGTATCTTGTGGATTTCCGGGAAAAATCAAAGTGTTCGGAATTGGATTCTGACGATCTTTACATACACTTATATATCACATAGAGTACTAATAATATCCCATAAGATCAATAACAGAACCCCTACATAGCGTGGCATGAAAAGTTTTCTCGTTCAGCAAAAACACTATTCATAAGGGTTTCAAAATTTCTCCAAAATTGGGGTTATTACAGTCTCCCCTCCTTAAAAGGATTCCGTCCCGGAATCAGATAGAAAACAAATGGGGATACTTGCTTAGCATTACACTTTCTAACTCTCGAGTCAATTTTCCCACATTGTGGTTCTACCACCAGACTCTGCCTAGTTTGATAATCCTTCTCCTAAGCACTTGTTCTTTTTCACTCTATAACCCTTCCTGGTTGCTCTATATAGGTTACGTCGGGTTGCATATCTATGCGCTCATATGCCTCTATTTATCTGGCATCTAAATTACACTTCCTTAACATTGATACGTGAAACACGTTACGACCTGCTACATGTTCGGGGTTAGGGCTAGCTCATATGCTAACTTCCCAAACGTCTTAATATATCCAAGGGTCCAACAAATTATAGACTTAGCTTTCCTTTCTTTCCGAACCTCATCAATCCTTTCCAAGGGATACCTATATCATTACTAGGTCCCCTATTTCATACTCTTTATCCTTTCGTGTCAAATCAACATACTTATCATGTCCATCTTGGGCTACTACAAGCCGTCCTCTGATTAGATCTATCATATCCTTGGTCCTGTGGACTACTGCGGGTCAGAGCATCTTGCGCTCTACAACTTCATCCTAACATAAGGGAGATCGACATTATCTTCCCTCAAGGATCTCATAAGGCGACATCTCGATAATGACATATGATCTATTGTCGTAAGATAACTCAATCCGCATTAAGTGATCATTCCAAATTCTTTCAAGTCTATTGCACAGACTCTCATTATTGCTTCTAATCATTATAGCTTTTGCTTCTCAATACCCATTCTTTTCGAGTTCGTAATCGCTACTACCTTCCGTTCCTAATATTATACTGGTTATACTTTTGCTCGTTAGCGTTCTATAACCCTTTAATAACCACGTCAACCTTAGTATCACGAATGTGTTTCCATTCCGAATACTACCACAACTTTACTACTCCTTTTTCAGCTGCTTCTATCTTTTGGAAGCTTGATCAATCATATAGAAGTAAAGGAATTTGTTGAGAGATCACTATGATCATGAACACTTGTTATATCGCATAGTTAGTACAGAAGGTGGCCAGCCTTTAGTACTTGACAAGCAATTAAACAATAGCTGGTATCCTACTCGGCTTCTATCACACAGATAGATAGTCATTCGGCAATACCTCCCCTTCTGGAAGGGTTGTTCTTCTCAGCTTACATGAAATGAAAAGAAGAGAAAAGAACAAATTGAAGAGAATTGTATATTCATAAAAAAATTTATTGCCATAAAATATCTGGCTTGGAATCTACCTCTGAACTATAGAGGTTTGTCATAGGAGAACAAAACATATACGTATTTATATCAGCATCAAGCATTATAGCCTCGTATTTCCCATGCCTAAATATTTTCGCTATCCCGTCCATCATTCTATGGACCCACACTCTTCCTCGAGCTTATACACAATCACCTTTGAAACTCCCTCGACATCGAAAATCGAATCTGGGATCTCATTCTATACATCATCGTTACTAGAATTCTATACTTGCACCGCAACCTTCCTTGTATAATAATACGACTCTCTATTGATAAGAAAGAATAATTATTCACTAGGTAGATACTCTACTTAATTAGTCTATCAATGATAACTTATACACTACCACGACCCGATTAGTGGTACTCAATCTCAACACCCATTCCAATACAACTCTCACGGTTGTAATCAGCTCAATACTCGCAGAATCATTGCTGCCTTACTATGGTCCACCACTGACCCACTGTAGTCATTCATTTTCCCTGAAGTCTTAATAGCTAACCATACAGAGTCCATACATCTCGTATCAAATCCTTCTAAGGAGGTAACATAATCACCATTCCTGATTCATGAAGAACACTCCTGATCCTGACATACATACATGACATGAAGCAGATAAAATTGCAGAAGAGTTTCAATCAAAGCACCGATAGCAGGTTAATACCATTCTTAATCATATGCCTTCAATAGAAGATTAACTCAAAGGTTTGTTTGGTCCTTTTTGAAACATGGTCCTGGCTTATCTCAAGATAGGACCTTCTAAGATAGATAGCCCGTTCATGGCGATTACACAAATTAAACTTTTACCAACTACTATTACGGTTGGATATTGCACAGTCATCAGAAGGAATGTCAATCTTCCAAACCATAATTCGACCTTCAAATTTTTAACCATCATCACTGTATTCTTTTGGCACACGCGCCTATAATTATCCTCTTACCTTTAAAGTGTCGGCCACCACTTTGGCCTTTCCTGATAGTAAAATTTCCTTACAGTCAATGTCATTTTAACCACCTCCAAATAAATTTTCTACCTTATTTCTGATCACTGCTTGAGTGAAGATGTTTTCCTTAAAATCAGATGGGAAAAGAGAAAAAAAAAAATATCACCATTTTTCCATAAGTTATTGCCTCAGTCTTTAGAGGCTAATCACTGTCAAGACTGACTCTCAATCATACTTAGAACATTTTTTTTTTATCTTAAGTCCTAATTGCCCTGAACAATTTCGACCATTACTGGTTCGATCCATACTTTTTCGTGGTTTAACACGTGCCCCACTTGGCATCATTATAATTACGTCATATTTCCTTTATCCACATTTCTATTCTTGAGAATTTTGAATATTACCTTTTTCCTTATAAAACCTCTAAGGTTATCCTTCAATCGTTCCTCCTGTATTCCCTAGATACAGGGCATATCACAATACCATTTACTAATACTAGAACCATTGTCTATATACTTCTGAAAAATTTCTCCACTGATCCTTAAAGGTTATTATTACCTTAATGCTTTCCTGATTTGGTAATGATCACATGGATGATCTGGAAGATATTGGTCGTGTTCAACGTGAACTTCTTCTTAATAAATCCTTATTTACTTTTGTTGTTTATCTCAACAGTCATCTCAATGTTGGCATATCTTTCATACCTGGCGTCTCCCTTTTTGGGTATCAAGCCACCGGTCTTACACTTCATATTCTTGAAGGTCACTTTCTTCATCCAATTTTCCTAAATTCTTACTTTCTTGTCTCCTCAGTCTATCCGCGTCTTATTATTTATCCTTCGAATTATCTCAAGGTTTCCTCGAATCCTCCCAACTTACAGGGGATAAAACATATGTATCTCTTATACCTTCAACCATCAATTTAACTCATGGTGAATCACCCTCATCCTGACGATCACATACTTTTCTATTTCTATTACCATGAGTCTTTAGGGTTTCCTCATACCCAACTCCTTTATCATTCCTCAAACTCTGTTGCCTTTATATTCCTTTCTCTTATCGTTATTTCATGAACCAACACAACATAAGCATTGATTTCAAACATCCCGTCATTCTGGATTCGTGTCTTCAGAACGAATCTTGATAACTTTTACAACTTAGATTCATAATTCATCATACTCGTCTGCCTTTGTTCTGGCTCTAAAGCTTTTACACTATTCCATAACCTTGGGAATTACTTTCCCGAAAACAATTGGCTGAACTTTAATCAGTTTATTATAATCTCTTGGTCCGTGCCTTCCTTGGCCTTTCACCAGCGGGTGGTCTCTCTCTTGGGAGGGTAAGTGATAAAAACAGTCTTTTGTGATTCGTCAATCATTTAGAATCTCAAATGATTCCTATATTTCCTTTAGCCAGGCTCTTGCCTCGACTGGGCCAGCTTGTTCCTTGGAACTCTAAGAGCTTAGCGACTTAGAGGTTCTGAAAGAATTTCAAACCACATTGTTTCCTCAAGGTGGTGGTTGGGAATAAAATATAAGTTCTGTTTAGATAGGTTCATGAATTTCCGTATAGGAGTACCGTCTCGGGTCTCCTTATCTCGCTCGACTTTCTGTTTCCTTGGTATGAAATGTTTCAACCTTCTCCCATAATCGGGGTTATCTTATACATTAAAAACCTTGTTTTCCACTCTATTATGTTATGGGTTCTTTCTTTCTTGATGGCAACCTCCCTGACTATCACATTCAGGGTTTGCCCTAAATCCTATTCCTCAAACTATGGCTGTCATCTAAGTTCTCATCCTTACGCTCTTGAACTTTCGGAACCCAAATTCTATAGGAATACCTCATTATTCCCTTATCATCTTTCTCTGGCACCGTATGCTCTTTTCCAAAAATTCGGTCTGTATTGCAATCTCAAACAGTTTTTCGGTACTGGCTCCGGTTACCTTCACTTCTATTTCCATTTTCTCAAAATCTCTTATAAACTATCCCAAAGACATTATCATCTTGGGTCTCTCCTTTTTACTAAGGGCATCAGCCACCACATTGGCTTTCCCCGAATGATAAAGAATCTCCCAATCATTATTCTTGATTAGCTCTAACTGCCTCCTCTAGCATATGTTGAGCTCTTTCTACGTGAAAATGTACTAGAGCACTTATGGCTTAGGTAATTCTCGCACTTCTCTCCATACAAGTAGTGCCTCCAATCTTTAGGGTAAAACTATTGCCACGAGTCTAAGCTCATGGGCGGGGATATCGAATTTCATATTACCTTAATTGTCTTGACATGTACGCGATTACCTTACCGTGCTGCATAAGCACGCACCCTAAGCCCTTGTGCGAAGCGTCACTACACTTCACAAAATCTCCTTTTCCATCCGGCAATACCAGCATAGGGGCCATCACCAACCTCTGCTTCAGTTCTTGAAAGCTGTTCTCGCATTTCTCTGTCCATTCGAACTTCTCAGTCTTACGAGTAAGCCGCGTTAAAGGGGTTACTATCTTTACAAACTTGAACGAACCTCCGGTAGTGACCGGCCAATCCTACCTCTGGTAGTCGACCAAACCATGGTCATCAATTCATCAGCGGTCCTTTATCCAATCCTGTCAGGATCCTCCATGGGGTCCTCCTCAACAACTATCCTTACTAGGACAACATCCTCAATATCAACATCATCCGGTCCTGCATTAGGACACTCTATCGGATCCACAATCCGATCTCCAATTAGTAATAAAATATCATCACGATGTTGCTCCTCAACCTCAGGGTTCGGAGTCCCGCTACCATATACGATAACGAACTACGCTCCTATCACGATATTTATAAGGGTTCCCATAAGGGTTTTAACTGTCAGTACTACGTTAGGTAGCCCGACTATGAACTTGGCAAGAGTTCTTATTATCTTTGTGAACTTATTATCTTAACATCACATCATCTCTGAGGTTTATAACGCTTAGCTCTGATACCATTTCTGTAACACCCCCAGATCCGGGGTCGGGGATCCGGGTCGTCACGGTCTTTCTTTCCACAATATCACTTCACTTAATTAATAATAACTAACCTTATGCTGTGACCCCACACTAACACACACCACAACCCGTTATAGTCTCAGAGATGAAATTTAAATAAGTACAAGTCTTTGAATCCATAATTTAAAAGTTATTTCAACCCAAAATGATTACTTGATAAATTTACAGTTAATTGCCATTATCTGCCACAAGTTATAATTATACATAATTGATTCTCAAAAGTAGATGGTCTGATCTACAATAGATCTACCTCTGCAGCTATAGCAGCTACAACATCAACGGGAAGACGCGGGACGCTTCCCACGCGCTTGCGCTGGGTCTGCTGGAGTCTGGCCATTTTTCCTAACTGTTGTTGTGTGATGAAGAAATAAAGCAAGGGTGAGCCTTACAGTTCGCAAGATAATACATAGTGATAACAATAATATAAGTATCTAAATGGATACTTAATAGAATCTCTATCATGTGCAAGATAATTACTTACTAGATATAAGTAAAAACAAGGAATGAAGTTACCAATACTTCACCACACTTATATCATATATAAAGCTACTTGAACTGCCACCGTTCAAAGTATTATAGGTTTTAAGAAAAACATCCCATAGATGAGACCACAAGTTAAGACTTGAATAGATTCAATCTTTGAAAGATTATTGAATGAAAAAGTTATGAGATGCTTTATTTAGTCCCGGTATATATATATCCACATATATATACCCCTTTAAACATTTCCTGGAACCTCTGTTATGTAAAGTATGAACAGAGTTTGAAACATCCAATGAATTTTGGAAAGGAAAAGAATTTTGGCATAAACCCGATATCTCGCTGATCAGGCAAAGATACCAATAAGTAACCTTTTCTACTGTAGATGGATGAATTCCTCACCGGTCATCACCCTGGCCGCATTAGGACCTCGCGCTAGACCGTTACCCGGCCCCTCACGCGTTGATGGACTGCCACCCAGCCACTTACACAATAATAGACCGTACCCCGGCCTGTCGCTTATGCCGACTCAATCAAATGGACTTACTTCCCGAACATTGGGCAAGTAATCAAATTGTTTTCTCAAAACAGCAACCTCGTTGCGAATATAAAATACACCACAGAGCCGGATTCCCCAGGTTTTGAGCGAGTATTTAAATCCCCTTAAAAGGAAGATCTTAAATATAAAAAAAAAAGAGTTTTGGGATCCGCTCTGACTTTTTAAAATCATTTTGAAGACTCGAAAACACTTTAAAGAGTGTTTGGAGTAAAGCTGATTTAATGAAGTAAATCAGTCCCCAGAATATTTAGAAAATGACTGAATATTATTATTTAAATAACATTCCCATAAAGAATAGTCTTTATAAAAATAATTGAAGTAGAAGTATTAAAATTTATACTTGAAACGAGTATTAAATAACCAAAGATATACTTATATGAAAGTATTATCTTTATTTGAATAATCGAAAATAAGTTTGATTATTAACACCTTATTCTTTAATAAAATACAGAATATATCTCAGCAAATAATCGGAGTCATAGATCCTCAAATGAATATTCAAATAATATTCAATAATATAAAAGGAGTCATAAGTCCTCGAATAATATTCGAAATAATATTCAATAATAAAATAAAGGAGTCATAAGCCCTCGAATGAATATTCAAAATAATATTCAATAATAAAATAAAGCTAAAGTTATCGAATAAACCTTATTCGATTAATAGTTTGGAAAACTATAACCATATATATATATATATATAAATATATATATATATATATATCCATATCCATAAATACAAGATTACTCGGGATCCTCGACTCCCGGTTTTAGAAAATATTTTCACCTTTGGGTCCCTATACTAAGGGTATAAGCAAGTTACCGCTATCCTCTAGCATAGGTATTATCAAATGAACCAACAGATATATATTTCAAGAATATGAAACAGGCATGCATATATACCATATCACATGCTACAATATATCGCAAAATTTGCTAAATAACCAATAGGCATTTATCGCAAGATCATGCATATACAAATGTATACATCACAACAACAGTATAACGGATAGAATACTTGCCTGAGCGACTTGGGGTGATAAAAGGCTCGGGACGAGTCTGGTAACCTATAAACAACAAGTAAGTTGGAATTAAACCAAAATCACTTGTAAATCTATACTTTAACTAACTTAGACTCTAACGCTTGTTTTGCGCTCACTGATTCGCTTAAGTCACTCGGGTACCCTCGGCTCCACCATTTTTAATAATTTAACCTTTACGAGTTTTAAGGTGATTCCTTCGCGAGTGTCTTACCAACTGCCTAACACACTTACCATAAATGTTTCATACATTAATTAACCCTTTTTGGTCTTTAACCTATGTTTCAAAGTAAGGCGAGGGGAAAAGTTTCGTTCACGAAACGCCGTTACTTGAAACGGTCGTTTCTCCTAAACCGTGCATCGGAATCGAACGAACTACATATCAAAACGAAGCTCGTAACATGAGCTATCTAAACATGGCAGTGGTCATAATCTAGCAGGGGGTTCTCGGGTCCTAATGCTATGCACAAAAACAGTCCAAAGAAAATCGGACGTTACGACGGCTATGTTTACGCGATTTCCCAAATTTTAAACCATTCAATACCAACCACAAATCAACCACATATCATTCATACAACCAACATCCATCCATACCATACTACAACAGCCCCCAACAATTCAATATTTCCAATTCATACTTATTTCTCAATTATGAACTAAGAGTTTACTTAAGTTCATTAACTAATAACCAAGATTTCCAACTCCAAAAATATCACAAAATCAACCAATCTCTAAACACACAATAATCATGCCTCTCACCAACTAAACTACTCATAACAAGCTCTAAACATGATTACACACCTATTACACTAACCCATCATCTAAACATTAGGAAATCTAAACAACAAAACTTAAAACTAAGACCATGAAGAGTTATACCTTCCTTGAAGCTTTTAATCCATGAAAGGTCCTTGGAATGCCCATGGAAGCCTTAATCTAACCTCCTACAAGCTTGTTCTTTCAAAGAAATCAAGAACACAAAAATTAATTTCAAGAAAGTACTATTCACCATCTTCTTGAATGATTTATAGGAAATGCTAGGAAAGGATTTTGAAGCTAAGATTTCTAGGAAGTATGTAACTTAACTAGGAGAAGCTAGGATAATTACATTGTAAAATGGCAAGTGGAGGAGCTTGGACTTCCCATTTCTTAAGAAAGAAGCCGAGAGCTTCATGAAGAAATGGAGGATTTGGTGTTTTGTGATTTGTTTTGCTTGGTTGCTAGGTTTTTGTTTTGTTTGATTTAGTCAATTACCTTGTTGCCCTTGAATTTGTGTGGTTAAAAAGTCACCACATCTCCTTCCTTTCTTGTCATGCCTATGTCATCCTCATGATGTAATCCTCCCCTCCTTGTCCTCTTCTCATTGGTTGGGTGACATCATCCTCTCTAATCCCTTTTGATTAACTTCCTAATTGTTTGCCTAATGACCGCTGATCTGTTATACGGTTCGCTTAACTTTCGTTTTCGTTTATCGTTTGAGGGATCATACCCGGGATCTTATTACTTAGGTTCCCTTAACCTTTCTCAATATATTGTATTCCTTCTATGATCCTCTCTTATAATCCTTTAATTTAAATCCTTTTTATCCTGTTACCTTATACTCAATTCTCTCTGTATCTTGTGGATTTCCGGGAAAAATCAAAGTGTTCGGAATTGGATTCTGACGATCTTTACATACACTTATATACCACATAGAGTACTAATAATATCCCATAAGATCAATAACAGAACCCCTACATAGCGTGGCATGAAAAGTTTTCTCGTTCAGCAAAAACACTATTCATAAGGGTTTCAAAATTTCTCCAAAATTGGGGTTATTACAGAATTGATCAGTAATAGTTGTAAAGCCTTGTAAGGCAAGTACTTCTAAACCTTTTTCAAGATATAATGCAAATGTTTCTCAATTCTCTCGTGAAATATTGTTAAGTATTCAAAATAGCTCTGTTTTATACTGTAAGCACTTTGAATCATACAATCTTGAACCCGAATCACCTCATTTGATTCTTGAGCCATAAGCCTCAAATTTTTCGTAAACCATCCTTTGTTGATTTTCAGATACCAAATCACACAAGTATGACACTACTCCCCAAATGTATAACTATCAAACACCAAATACTGGAACCAAAGTGGTTGAAAACGCATAAACTTTTATACTCCAACCATTCTTTATAACATCAAAGGACTATACCTTGAAAAATCAGTATTCGCCTAATACCTGATCATTTTTTTTTTAAAAACCGTTTCCCATACATACCCTGATATACCCTTGAGATATCCATGAGTTTCCTTACGTTTTTATTCAAGTGTTTAACCATCATGAATTATGATTTTGTTCTATTGAATTATATTGTTTATCATATTGAACTGCTTTAGGATTGGATAGTTTTATCTATGTGGACCAGATTCGTGGTCAGACCATACCAATGGTCAAGTTAGGCCAATGTGTGCCTTGGATCCAGTAATTAGAGCAGTGTTGTGTGCTTGCTCGGGGTTAGTGTGTGACTGATCAACAGCCTAACCTTGGTTTTTAAAACTTAAAATGAATATCCAATTCTAATGATTAGTTAAAAGAAACTTGATTCCTTTGAATCATCTCATTTGATCATTGTTTAACCTCAGTTATCACTATTATGACTTGCTGAGCTAGTTAGCTCACTCTTGCGAATCTTTTTATATATGTTACAGTTGAAAAGGATATGGATGATAGTGAAGTTCCTCAGTCCAAAGTGCGGGCTAAGATCCCAGTTGAGTTGGATCGAGCTAGCAGAAGCTTCATGGGGTAGAGAGATAGTCAAATTGTAAGAATACTTTTATTATCAGTTGTAAGTTAAATTAAAGGGAAATTTGGTACGTTGTAATAAAAGTTAAGGTTGTGGCTTGTTTTCATACTTCAACCTGTTGCGATCTGTGGTTTATGAAGCAGGGTCATTATAAATAATATTTCTTATACAGGTTAATATAATGTGTTTATGTTGTGGACCCCAAACTTCTGACCCGGGTTTGGAGGGCGCCACAGGTTGGTATCAGAGCTACATGTTATAGGTCACTGAAACAAGCCTAGATTGTCGGGATTGGATAGAGAGTTAGGATTAGGATTAGGATATAGAAAGCTAAGATGTCGTAAGGATGAGTGCGATTACATAGTAGGTCTCCGGCACCGTTCGTGTTGCGATTCGGGATTCTCAGCTTGCGATGTGATTTTTTAGACAACGGCAATGGCAGATCCTGATTTCCCTATATCATCTGATCGTTTGGAGCTTCTCATTCAAGGATCATCATCTTCTTTCAGATTGGATTTGTACCTTGTTCTCCACTAGCATTAATGGTACTACCTTCTGTTATAACGGTTGCACTTCTTCAAGCTATTTTACGCTAATTTTTCGCCTCTTGATGCGAGATTACCTATTCAAGAACTTCCATCTGTTTATTATTATTTTACTAGACGTTCGGCTATGAGTGTATCTTTTTAGTTTACCTTATATCCTGTTCTATACCCCCTGTTTTGAACTTATCCTATGAAGCAATTGTACCTACGAGGATGGATTCGGGAGTCACAGTAAATGGCGAGTATTTGAAATATAAGTAAAAGTGAGAAGGAGTTTAGAAAGAAGATTCACGTGTCCCGGAGGATAACTGTTACAATATTAAATGAAACTACTAGTAAATGGGCCACCCGTGCTTGGTTGTGGGATGGACTAGATGAATTTTGAAAGAGTAAGAGAGAAAAGTATAAACCTGGAATTTTTGTGAAATTAAATGATGATGATATGATAAATGCGAGATGTAAAGTAGTAATGTGATGTGATACGAGCAAACTTTGTTCTGTGAAATAGACTTATTGACTATTGGATAGCCTGTTTTACTACTGCAACGGTAATGTCGGGAGTATTACCAGTATGGGAGCTTTGATGTGAAGCTACGAATAAGATAACATGCAATGACAATTGAAATTTTCGTCAATTAAGGAAGGCAAATGGACACGATAAAGGAGAAAAGGTAGATTAGAGTGAACGAACTTTTATGTGATTATTTCTTTAATATGGTACCTTGTTATAGGTCGGAAGGACAACAACTAACTCATATAGTAAGGACAACCAGGTTTGTGATTTTCCAAACTTTTAAACAAATTTTCGAAAAAGATTTTTCCTTTATAAATTTATAAAAGCCCTTTTCGAATAAAATAATTTTTAAACCTTGGTTTTCAAGCTACTACTTGAGTTTCTTGTTTGTTAAAAGACCCAGATTACCTGGAAGGATACTTATTTTAGACCCAGTACTATTAATTCAGAGAATAAAGTGATCCGCGATTATGAAGAAGTTGATTATTCCTAATGGTAAGGTGTAAATATTGTTTGACAAGGTTAATAATAGAATCCTTATACGGAGTAATTATTTATTCAGTTGCAGAGACCATTAGAGTTTAAAGAATTCATTGAATTAAAAAGAGCCTGAGCGTGATCGAAGAAGATTGGGAAGATTTCCAGACTTTCCTAAAAGAAGAACATTATTAACAAAAGGATCGTTATGTTGAATGGGTCGTGGTTATTCTAAATTAAAAAGAGGAAACCCGAAGCTATATGATAAGAACGCTATTATGATCGAATTGTTAAAATATTATACGTGTAGATGCGATGTTTAACTTGCGAAGGCATTTCAGTGTACCTTCTAGAGTTGTTATATGACGCAATTGGGATATGATCAAACAAGCTCGGAAGATGAATATAAGTGAAATGTGGATGGTGACCAACGGTATCGTTCTAGTTTTCAATATTACAGCGTATATTCCTTCTCAATTCCTAAAAATGTATGAACTTCTTTTCTTAAATAAACTCTTTTCTATGATATCGAAAAGAAGGATATTCCATTCCTTTCAAATTTATTTGCTTCCCTCAAGTTTTGCTTTCTGATTGGGACAAACAGTGTTATGGTGAGACACTTTGTCAGAATGACGAAGAGTCGGGTGGGACGCCACCTAATCATGTGTTGTATGCCATATGGTATGAAAGACTGGCCATCTTAAGTACCAATGTGGTTGTCTCATTCATATTCAAATCCTTGTTTCTTCTTACTTTTCAACTCTATTTTGGTTGAATTTTGAATCCTTCTAGTCATTTCGTTGTACTGTCGTTCTTTGCAAGAGGTTTTCAAGCAGAAATCAATGTATCCTTAATCAAGCGGACGTAGTTCCATCTACCTCTTATGCATGAAAAGGAAACACGGGCACATGACGAGGATTGCAAATCACTAGCCCCAGTAAAGGATCCACTAAGAGTCAAGGGAATCTACTCCAATGAGGAATACGTCTCCAAGAACGAGAAACTGTGATGACATAGATGATTAGGGTAAATACCTTATGTGTTAAAGTATTAAAAGATGTGAGAGAAACTTAATTGGTTATCTCTCAAAGTTTTGTTGATAAGATAAATTACCTTGTTGAATTGATAAGTTTGTGATTAAAGGACTAGCAAGTCAAGAACGTGTAATTGTTAAATAAGTGAGTACCAATGGTGAAATTGAGATTTCTGGCAATAAGTGATGCAGAATTGATATCATGGAAGATAAGAGGATTTGATATTATTCTAAGAAATGGATTGACTACTAAAGCGTGATGACCAGACAGACCGTCGTGATGAAAAAATAATTCTGAGAATGCCAAATGAGAAGATGAGGAGGTTCAGAAGATGAAAGAAGGTAAAGAATTTGTTAATGATGATTATGATGATCAAGATATGAGCATTATGGTGATTACGGGATAATAAAAGTCAGAAGCAAACAAAATTTGAAGATTTAATAGCAATTAAGGAATTTGAAGATATGTTTTAGATGAGTTATCAACATTTCTTCCCGATAGAGAAAGGTAGCTCGCGATTGACTTAACGCCTGAAATGAAGCCAGTGACTACGGCCTTACCCAAAATGGCACCAGTTAAAATGAGGAAGTTAGCAAAGTAGACGCAAAAGATATTTGAAGAAGAAGCGATTAGACCCAGCATATCCTATAAGGTGCACCAGTACTAATTGTTAATAAGAAAATGGAAGTATGAGATTATGCGTCGACTAGCGAAAGCTTAACAAGTTTACTATCAAGAGCAAGTATCTATACCTCGACCCAATGATTTGTTCGATCAATTGCAAGAAGCAAAGTACTTTTATAAGATTGATTTAAGACTTGGTATTTCACCAATTGAAGATTAAACCTATGGATATATCAAAGATAATTTTCAGATCAAGTACTGTTCTCGTATTGTCATTTGGATTAACCAATATACCAGTGATATTTGACCTTGATGGACAAAATCTTTAAGGAATATCTGGAGAAGCTGTAGTTGTGATACTTAAAGTCAACGGAGGACTAGGAAAAGCATTTAATGATGATTGGAAAGTTAGAGAAGAAAGAAGTTGTATGAAGTATAGTTTTTAGCATAAACAGTCAATGTGGAAAAGATCAAAAGGGATTCAGTAGAAATTAAAGTTACTATGAATGAAAAGAAACCAGCAACACCAACAAAAGTAAGAAGTGTTATCATAAGCCGGTTACTATCGAAAATTTGTGCAAGATTTCTTGGAAGTTTCCATATCTTGGACGAAGCTAACCAGGAAAAACAAGAAGTTTATATGAAGTAGAGAAGGGTGAACAAAGTTTTATGGAGTTAAATGAAAGAATGGTTGCAGCACCTGCTTTATCATTTTGAAAATATCAAGGAGATTTGGTAGTTATAGTGATGCTTCTCATAAGGAAGTAGGATGTGTGTTGATGCAGCACAATAAAGTTATTGTATATGCACCTAGGCAACCGAAACGTTATGAGCAGCAGTATCCTATTCATAATTGGGACTAACAGTAATAATATTTCTTTTGAAAGATTGGGAAACATGATATGTATGGAGAAAGGTGTAAGATATATACGGACCATAAGAGTCGAAGTATGTATTCACGAGGAAAAGCAAAAATAGTGACAATCGATAGACAAAAAGGAGAGAACGAACATAGAGTCTGCACCAGAAGAATTAACTATGGAATTTTGGAAGTTGGAATTGGAAGCTAAAGGTTATAATCCAAAAGGAGCAAGGATGGATAGTATGACGAGATGTCAAGAGAGGATAACGGATCACGATGTTAGCAGTTAGTAAGAGGAAATTTATGCGCCCAGGAAAATGATCACGATATCTCCAGATTTTCTTCCATCACTTGGATGCTACAAGTAGAAGAATTAAGAAATGAGATCCCACAGGAAAATTCACAACATTAAGTATTTAAGTTATTGAAGAGATGCCAAGATATATGGAAATTTAAAGAAAAATAGTGATAACCAGGTATAAGAAGCGAATTTCAAAATAGATCAGGAAGTGTTGGACACGCCAAAGAATTAAGGCGAAGTATCGGAAGCCTAATGAACAAGGCAGACCAAGTAGTGGTTTTACAACAAGCGAATCATAAAATGTATCAGTGATATTTTTGAAGAAAAGAAATGAAATTATAAGATTATGTACTGACTAGCGGGAGTTCAATAAAACAACGAATAAGAATAAGTAACCCCTATGAGGATTGATTACCTATAAGGCTTAATCTAAGAAGTGTGTTATATCACGAGAATTAACTTAAGATCCGACCTGAGAATATATCAGAGATTATGGTTAAAATGAGTTATGAGCACTGCAAGCTCTGATGATATTATGTGAAATGACAAGTGTATCAGGTGGCTATTAGGAATTAAGGAACATGGTGTATAAAAAAAAATATTTGGATAAGCAAACTGTATTTATTGATAACATCCTCAGCTACTCAAGGAATAAGAGAGTCTATGTGGAATGCCCAAGAATTTTTCTCCAAGGATCAGAAGGAAAGTAACTATACGTTGAGTTTTCAAGAATGAAATTTTGACTAAGGTTAACAAAAGATTCTGAATTAATCCATTAACAACTACCTAAGCAAAGCCGTATGGTAGCAGATGCCTTATGCTGACAGAAAAGATTGGATGTAATTAAGACCACCGAGGAGTTAATAGACGAATTGGAAAGAGTGGAATCTGAAGTTCAAATACTTAAAGATGATAATACGTGAATCTATGAGATTACTTTTCAGCCTTAACTAATGAAAAGGAGTAAGAAATGTTTAAATGTTTGGAAACCAAATTGAAAACGAGCACCGCCTATCATCCTTAAACGAAGATTCAAAGTACGGAAGTGGTTCAGGAACTGTAAGATATGTTGAGAGGATGAGTCTTAAGGAAACACTGTAATGATCATTTATTAGTGATGTCAGCTTTGGAATGCCACTTTACCAAGCTTCATGTGAACGCAAGTGTAGGTCCCCATTTCTATTAAAATAAAGTGGGAGAAAGAAATTTATCAAATTCTAAGTTAAATCGGCACACCAAGAGCGTAGTGCTATTAGTTGAAACAACTCGGAGTAGACACATGAAGAAGGCAAAATTGTATCGAAAGAAAATATGAGTATAGAAATAGGATCAGTAGTGTTAGTAAAAGTGTCATCTTGAAAGAGACCGGATAAGTCTAAATAGAAGGGTCTACTTAGGAATTAGAGTCAGATATGCTTGACAAATATCCTCACTTGTGTAATTATACCATATTCTGAGGACAGAATCTTTTTAAGGGGGGAAGGATATAACGACTCGTGTATTCTTTTTAATTATTTAATTATGCAATTATGGAAATTATTAAATAAATAAGATATGTGTGTTAGTTTTGACCGCTATGTGTGGTTTGATAATTATCTATATGTGATTTATATTGTACCGGGTTGTCCGCGCGATTAATTATGGGATCGTATTGAATTGTTTTCACTTTCAAAAGTGGATTTAGTGCAAATTTATTTGCATAAATATTGGGAATGTTTCTAAAAATTGTTTTTATGAATTTATAATTACAATAATTATTTTTAGGATTTTGTAAAATTGAGAAATCAAGATTTCATTAGTTATTTATCTTTAAATGATTTTCTGAGTATGTTTAATGGTAAAATCCATATTTAATTCTAAAATTCTTCAAAAATTATGAAACTAATATTTATTTAAGTTTGGAATATTCTGAGAATTTTAAAATTATTTTGAAAATATTCGGGATTAATTTCACCCGCACGTTGTTTCATTTAATTGATAAAAGCGGGTATAAATTGCGTTTTAGAAATTGTTTAAAAATTTTAAAATTTATGTTTTCTTAAACTTCGGGATATTTGCAACATTTTAAGACTGTTTTCGTAATTTTCTGAAATTACTTTAAGGGCAGCTTGGTTCGTTAATTGTGAATTGCGGGTACGAGTAGCGTTTCAGAAATGCTTTAAAAATTATGAAAATTTTTATTTTATTAGTTTCGGGATATATATATATTTTTAAGATCATCTCGGATTTGTTTCGATTAATATTTATTCGATATATTGTATCGTTAAAGGGTAAAAATTGATACAAACGACTAGCTATTAGGGGGGGATACGTGTCAAATGTTTGGACACGTGTTATGAGCATATAAATCAGAAATATAAACACCCAACTTAATCTTATTTCCTCAGCTCTCTCTCTCTCATTTTGTTCCCTGCGATTTCATCTTCTCTCTCTCGCCTTTTTCTTTTTCTTCTTCTCTCTATTAATCTCCCTTTCCATCTCTCTGTTCGCGGGTTCGTGTTCTCCCTTCTCCTCCGGCTGTCTGGTTACTTCCGATAATTGCTAGCCTTCTGATTCTTGCCCCTGTTGCTTCGGCTTGAACTTCCAGTAATTTCAGCCGACCGTTTCGGGCGGCCCTTCTCAATTTCTATCCCTGTTTTCAGATTATATGTATAGATATATATGTATCTGTGTGTGTATATGTGATATGTGTGTGTTTAAGTGTGTGGGGGTGCGGTTGTGTGTGTGAATGCGCGGCAGCGCGTGTGTCTGAGGGTGTGAATTTTTCTATTGTGATGGATGGAATTTTTTTGCCTGCGGTTGTGTTATACACGAACAGTTACCTTATTGTGCTGATTAAGCTTTTATTTTCTACAGGATACATTTGAATAATATTCGTGATAGAAATAATTCTGAGCGGGAAATAATAATAATAATAATCGGTGGAATTATTGCGTTGGAAACCCGGGATTTAATCGGGCACCCGTAAAATTTCGCCGCCGTCGGCGATGAGCCTCGGCGAGCCGACGGTGGACTATGATGTTTATTCTGAGTCCTTATATTTTAAGATAAATAAATTAATTCATAAAATTATTTTTGAAACGAGAATTTGATTTTTTTATATTAAAGTTAAGTATGTAAGTTAGTGAATGAATTGTGATTGGATTGATTGTTGGGTTTAATTGGTGGTTGGATTTTTGGGTTGTGGTTGTTGTGTTTGAGATTTGACGTCGATTGATGTTTCGACGGATAGTCCGATAAACAAGAGAACGCTGTCCGATTTTTGGAAAACTGAATTACGCAAATACGGAAACCTATCTGATGAATATCGGGATGTCGAGAGACTATATATGTATATGTGTGTGTTTTATATGAAACTTGATGGTACGATGTGATGAAATATTTTTCTAAATCGATAACCCTGATTTCGTAAAATAAAAAGTATGGGTATTTTCCGAAAATGAACACTGAACCGATTTTCGAAAATGAGAACCCTAAGTGATACGTGTATTATTATATGAAGTATGTTACGAGTCGGATTTTGTTAACGTTTGGGATAGATTGTTAGCGAGGATATGTCAAGCATAATCGAGTGTCTAAGTTAGGATGTTTCAACCTTGTAGGTTCTAATCGGAATGTCCGAGAATTTGAAATTGGACAAAAGATAGTTGGTGGTGAGTCAAAAAGCTCAGTAAGGTCCCAATCAAAGAACTTAAGTATTGAGGTCGAATCCATAGTGATATAGTGGTTGGACGTAAAAGCCTAAGCGGCATAGTTGGCCCAGAATTGATCAGTAATAGTTATAAAGCCCTGTAAGGCAAGTACTTCTAAACCTTTTTCAAGATATAATGCAAATGTTTCTCAATTCTCTCGTGAAATATTGTTAAGTATTCAAAATAGCTCTGTTTTATACTGTAAGTACTTTGAATCATACAATCTTGAACCTGAATCACCTCATTTGATTTTTGAGCCATAAGCCTCAAATTTTTTGTAAACCATCCTTTGTTGATTTTCAGATACCAAATCACACAAGTATGACACTACTCCCCAAATGTATAACTATCAAACACCAAATACTGGAACCAAAGTGGTTGAAAATGCATAAACTTTTATACTCCAACCATTCTTTATAACATCAAAGGACTATACCTTGAAAAATCAGTATTCGCCTAATACCTGATCATTTTTTTTTTGAAAACCGTTTCCCATACATACCCTGATATACCCTTGAGATATCCATGAGTTTCCTTACATTTTTATTCAAGTGTTTAACCATCATGAATTATGATTTTGTTCTATTGAATTATATTGTTTATCATATTAAACTGCTTTAGGATTGGATAGTTTTATCTATGTGGACCAGATTCGTGGTCAGACTATACCAATGGTCAAGTTAGGCCAATGTGTGCCTTGGATCCAGTAATTAGAGCAGTGTTGTGTGCTTGCTCGGGGTTAGTGCGTGACTGATCAGCAGCCTAACCTTGGTTTTTAAAACTTAAAATGAATATCCAATTCTAATGATTAGTTAAAAGAAACTTGATTCCTTTGAATCATCTCATTTGATCATTGTTTAACCTCAGTTATCACTATTATGACTTGCTGAGCTAGTTAGCTCACTCTTGCGAATCTTTTTATATATGTTAGAGTTGAAAAGGATATGGATGATAGTGAAGTTCCTCAGTCCAAAGTGCGGGCTAAGGTCCCAGTTGAGTTGGATCGAGCTAGCAGAAGCTTCATGGGGTAGAGAGATAGTCAAATTGTAAGAATACTTTTATTATCAGTTGTAAGTTAAATTAAAGGGAAATTTGGTACGTTGTAATAAAAGTTAAGGTTGTGACTTATTTTCATACTTTAACCTGTTGCGATCCGTGGTTTATGAAGCAGGGTCATTATAAATAATATTTCTTATACAGGTTAATATAATGTGTTTGTGTTGTGGACCCCAAACTTCTGACCCGGGTTTGGAGGGCGCCCCATCATGGGTCCCCAAGTATCATATTTACAACAGGGGAGGATGAGCATGTCGTGACTTTGGCCACAGTTCGCCAAGCACTGCAATTGCCTGAGAATTACATTTATTCGACTGTTGAGGAGCCGGTTCTTCAACAGATGTTGGCCAATCTGGGGTATGAAAAGACATTGGCAAAGCTGGGTCAATTGAAGAGATCCCACATAAGGAGAGAATGGAGTTTCTTCTTTGACTGCATCACAAAGGCTTTTGCAAACAAATGTTCTAATTTTGATGCAATCACAATCCCCAGTCAACAAATCGGGTATGCTCTCATTAATCAAACTGATTTTGATTATGCAAGTGCTATTTTATGCTCTATTGGGGATAGGATGATAGAAGATAGGAATACTGTTTACTTTTCTAGATTCTGTCAACTTATTTATAGTGTTTGTTGTTCTGATAAGCCCCAATTAGCTAGTGAGTCAATTTCACCGTTCAGACTAGCTAAAAGAGCTTTTAATGACTTATTATCTACTGATAATAAGAAGGCTATGTTGAGACCCCTCCAAATTCCCATATCTATCAAACAAGCCTTAATAAACTATGATCCAGTTACATGCACTACACTATATCCTGATGTCCAACCATCTGAACCTCAACCATCAGCACCTACCACCACTACACAAGCACCTCAAACTTCTCATTCACAACCAAAATCTACCATCAGGACATCTTTCAAACCATCAACTCAATCATCTCAAGCTGAATCATCAGCACATACCATCAGATCTTCATCTTCCAGGTCAAAGAGGACAAAGTTTGTTCCTCAACCTCCTCAAAAGAGAAGGAAAATGATTCTAAGGGATGAATCTGATAGTGAAAAGGAAGCACAGGTTCATGCTTCAGAACCTGTGACAGCTGAAGCTGAGAATGTTACTTCTCAGAAAGAAATTTCAGCTCAAAGTTCTGATACTTTGAAGAGGAAATATGTAAGTTCTGATGCTGCAACAGCAACTCCTTCATTGGCAAGAAGATTGAAGAAAATGAGGGCAAAGAGGTATAATGCTAAATCTCCATCCGAAGATACTGCATAAGCTGAGGAAAGGGATCAGGAATCTCTGATCTCAAAAGAGCCAATTATAATTGAATCTCTGCCACCTCCAACTACAGACAAAGACACTGTACAGGATACAGTGGTTACACCTCCAGACTCTCATCTTCATAAAGATATTACAGTTGAAGATTCAGGATTAAGTCCTGAAATTGATATCACTAGGCTGCACACTCCAACTGTTCTTTATTTGGAAGCTCCTACAGAAGTTCAGCAATCTCCAGTTCAATCTCCAATCTTACATGCTGAGATATGAACTCGACCTGTTTCTCCAAAGCATGCTAAAATTCTAACAGTAGATGAGGTTATTCCTGAATCTCCAGTTGCCTCACACACTATTGTTCTTTCAGAATATAATGAATCTTCTTCAAGTTCTAAAGACAGTGTTTCTGTTGAGACTCCAGCTCCCATTCTGGGAAAGGAAGCACCGGTAAAGAAGTTTATTGAGCAGGATGCACCTATACCTTGGGAGGATACTCGCAGGGGGGTTGAGTGGACCAAACAGTGGAATGATTCTAAATTCATTCCAAGGTCAAACATTCTGACAGAGCATGTATCAAAAGCTAATGAGTTATTGTCAAATTCTGATTTCAAGACACAGTTTAAGATCATTGATCTCTCTACCAAGCATCTTCAAGGTCTTCACTCTCAAACTCAAGAAAAGGTTGACAAACTTTTGGAAAAGGCTGAAAAGCTAGATATGGAATCCAAGCTTGATAAAAAGAGGTTTATCAGACCTATTTCTGATAAAGTAGCAGCAATTGAAAAAGCTCAAGAGAAGCAACAGGCGCAAATTTCTGAGGTCCTACAAAATCAAGCTTCTCAGCAAACTCAGTTGAATGAAATTCAATCTTCAGTAGAACTTATTCTCTCACTCCTACTACCTGATGATGCCAAAAAGGGGGAGAAGATAGTTAAGTCCAAATGCTCAGATGATTAAATACTGAAGAAGACAGATGATGAAACTGATGACCAGGGAAACCCTAGTCAGGGTAGAGGTCAAGCTCAAAGTAAACAGAGCAGCAAGGTTTCTTCAAGGAAACTAATTACTGATGCAAGCAAATCTTCTGTTCAAAAGAAGACAAGTTCTGAAGCTGCTCAAACTGAAAATCTGATAGCAAGTACTGAAATTCAAAATCTGAGATCAAGTTCTGATAAGCAAAGTGTTAGGTCACACAACACTGTAGAAGGGGGTTGAATACAATTGTAGAATATAATCAAATCGATTTCGAACACAAGTAACAGTAAACAGATATATTCGATATAATAAACTCTGTTACAATGGAACTGTTCTCTCTCAGTGATGAACAAATATCACGAGAGCTGCTAGGTTACAATGTATAATCTTCTCGATAATGATAACACATATAGTATAAACCTATGTCTGTGTTTATATAGTACACAGTTACAAGATAACTTTTAATTGATATGGAATATAATTCGGTCTCCTAAAATATATCAATCAGATATCTTATACAATTCTTTCAGTCCTCTAACTCTTTCCATGCATATCTTCTTTTTGTATTAGTCTCGATCTTCTTTCCTGTAAATCAGCTTCCTTCCTTAATTGTTAGTCCTCCAGTACTTAAGTTCTAATATCCATCTTCTGATAATCTAAGTCCCGATATCCTTAAGTTCTAACTTCCAGTAAGTATTGATTCCAGCAAGTACTGATATTTCCTGTTTGTTAAGATCTGAAAACTAAACATGAAACATATTAGACATGACATCACAAATATATCTAACACAAAGTCTGACAAAGCCTGATGTTCTGATACAAGGTGGAAGTCAAGATTCTCAAAAGTTCATGCAAACTCTGAAGCTCAAGGGAAAGCAAACTACTGTCTACTACAAAGATCCCAAGATTCAGACACTTGATGAAGATATTGCTAGAAGATTGTTCTGAAACATAATCCAGGAATGGATTTAGATAATCTCAAGGAGGAGGAAGCTAGATTTAAAGCTGGAAAGATAAATCTAAAGCCAAAAGCTTCTGTTGCAAAGAAACCTCCAAGGCCTAAGGAGAAAGGCATTGTGATTAAAGAAAAGACAATTTCTGAGGAATCAAAGCCCAAAACAAGATCACAATCTGAGATTGATCATAAATGGAAAGGAAAGTAAAAGGTTGATGAACCTATAAAGTTTCAAAAAAGGAAAATATCTTCAGTTATGATAGACCTTGTTTATCAAACTAAAATTCATGATGATGATACTCTAACTGAAGAAGATGTTCAAACTCTAAAAAGAAAGAAGATTTCTGAAGAATCAAAGACAACCTCTGACAAAGCTCAAGTTATTCAGAGTGAAGAACATCAAGCAAAAGAAAATGTAGCAAGTTCTGAAAAAGTCAAGAAATTAACCTCTGACAGTGTTCAAGTTGATTTAGACAAAATGGAAGTAGCTGATAAAAAGAAACTTCTGTGGAAAAATGTCAAACCATCAGATCCAAAGAAAAGCCAATTGCTGTCTGATTTCATGACTATTGGGTCAAATGCTAGAGAACCAAGAGACAGGGCTGGACTAGGTTCTGATGAAGCTAAAATCAAAACAGGATTTGAAGTTGCTACAAGAGATCCATTTATGTTAACTGATAAACTGCTTGAAGATGTTACTCAGAAACACCTTAACAAGGTTATCTCTGTTCAAGTGGTACTGGATGCTCATGCTAAGCACAATATCAAAGAAAATTTGATTCTATTTCTTGAAGATGGAAGGACATATCAGATGTCAGAATCAGATGTACTGAATAAAACTCTGAAAGAACTTCAATTCTTTCATTACCTTTTAGAGGTAAAGTCTAATATTACCAGGAAATGGTCAAACTTCATATTGAAGACCATCAGAGATAAAGCAAGAATTTCTAATTCAAGATTTACAGAATTCATTCCAAGTATTGTTGAAGATGATGGAAGTGAAATTCCTATGAAGAAGGACTCTGCTAAGCTTGAGGTAATACTGAAAGAGAAATGTCTATGCTACAATGAAGATTCTTCTCATCCTAGGGTAATAATACTGGACACTGGTTTAGAAAGAAACCATATCTCTGCTATAACGACTGCAATCTATCAGATTGGAAGTCAGAATGAAGAGATGAAGTAAGTCAAGACTACACTCTCTCAGGTCCTGAGGATTAAAGAAGAAAAGCTGATATCACACTTTGTTAAAAATCATTATGAATTCAGATTGACTCAGTGAGATTGGTAAAAGCTACAATGACTATAAGTTGTAGTTAGTTATTCAGTTAAACTTTTAATGCATTTGTACTTAAATGTTTTTGACATCATTAAATCTATTAACTTGTATATTTTGCATAATTTACAAGTTGGAGGAGATTGTTAGATATATTTGAGATGTTATGTCTAATATATTTCATGTTTAGTTTTCATATCTTAACTAACAGGAAATATCAGGACTTACTGGAATCAGTACTTACTGGAAGTTAGAACATAATATCAGGACTTAAGGTCATATCAGAACTTAAGTACGGGAGGACTTACAGTTAAAGGAAGCTGATTAACAGTAGAAGATCTAGGGTAAAACAAAGGAAGATATGCATGGAAAGAGTTAGAGGACTGAAAGACTTGTAGAAGATATCTGATTGATATATTTTAGGAGACAAAAATTATATTCCATATTAATTAGAATATATCTTGTAATTGTGCAGTATATAAACACATGCATAGGTTTACACTATAGGTGTTATCATTATCGAGATACATTATTCATTGTAACCTAGCAGCTCTTAGTGATATTTGTTCATCACTGAGAGAGAACAGTTCCATTGTAATAGAATTTATTATATTGAATATATATGTTTACTGTTACTTATGTTCAAGATCGATTTGATTGTGCAAAATACTGTATTTAACCCCCTTCTACAGTGTTGTATGACCTAACATAGTGGAATTGCATTTTATTTCAACAGATCAACAACTAGCAGATATCTTCACAAAACCACTATGTGAAGCTACTCTTACAAGACTAGTAAATGAACTTGGAATGGTTTCAGGTTCTTTCTCAAAATCTGTTTAGTTTTTGTTCTCATGCATCAGACTTTATGATCAGTGTTTACAGATTGTCTTATCTCCATGTAATCTGTGCTTAAACTGTAATATATTAAATACTGATTATTATCTGATGTGATTCTATATACTTTGATAGTGTTTTGAATGTTTCGTGACTATTCAATCCAATGAGGATTAATTGTTGGATGCTGACTTAGTAGTCTTTAACAAACTGTGTATCACATATTTGAATTAGTTATTTATGTGGAAATCCATAACAAAAGCAAACTTTGATTTTGATCTTAGTCAAATTTACTTTGTATATCTTATTACTAAGTCACAAACTAGATTTTTGCTTCTTATCTGTAAAATTCTGATGTCAGTAAATCTTAAGGATGAACTACATGCTTGATAAGCCTCACTTATCTGAAGAAAACAAAAGAAAAGAAATTGAAGTCAGGTACTCCTTTGAGATCTAGAGTAAATATGTGAAAGGGAAGACCCAAGTGCATTGCTGGTATTAAGTTATATACATTAGAAAAGCAAATTAAATTTTCTTGGTGACTTTTCACATTCTCTGATTACTGGAGAAATACTCTGATAATAGCATAAATTATGATAGCAGTTGTGACTCATTTACACTGAGAAGCCACTCTAAAAAGAATGTCAAAAGATGCATAAAATGAGCACAAACAGTTGAGGTGGACTCTTGCATAAACTTATCCTATAGTAGACTTCAAAATTAAAGACAGATTTTAAGCACTTTTCTTAGTTATGCCTTATTTCTAAGAGATACTGAAGTTTATCAGACTTTAATCATTTTCTGATCATTTGCAAATGCACACACTCTCACTCCATCTGAATGATGAAAATTACTGTGGTGATTAATTTGTTTTTGGTAAAAAGTTAAGTATTATTTGCATAAATTCTGAGGACAAGTTCTGATGAAAGTTCTGATGATTAAACTCTGAAGAAACCAGTCAGTATTTGTGTGAAGAACCACAGAAATGGACATTCACTTTTTGAGTACATAAGCCATGTTCTGATGACCGTTAAATTCTGATAATAGTCAAGTTCTGATGCAAATCCTGATGGAAACTCTGATGCTTATGTGGCATTATTTAATTACTTGGCTTATTTTTAGTATTTATTGTAACTGTTATATTTTATCAGAAAATAATTGAGATAAAAACAGTGATAATTATTTGGTTTATGGGTTGCGTGTTTGTTTTGGTAACAGCATGTGAGCAATAATTACTGCACGTGTACCGTGCCCACTCATTACTTTTTTGACTGTTTCCATGCTGTCAGGTGTAAAAAGTTTGTTCTGCTTCACAAAATTAGCCGTTGTCACGTGGGGTGTATAAATAAGAGAGTTAAAAGATTTTACAATCTTTTACCTACTATTTTTACTTTCTAATCTCTCTTATTCTTTCTCTCACTCTCTAATATTCTCTGAAGTTTTTTTCTTACAGGCATTTTATCAAACACCTTTCGTACACACAACTTTCACTTATTTTTTTACAGAATTGGCACCCAAGGACATCATCCTTAATGGAGCCAAGTTCGTTCCCAACAACTACATGGCTATTCTTAGCAAGAATGATGCTCCATCAAATCTTTATTTTGTTCAAGACTTTCTGGCTCAAAGTGAGATTGGGTATGCTCTGACCCAACCACAATTACTCTCAGGAACTCAAATACTGGAGTTTTGGAGGAATGGTGTTTGTGATGATGGTGGTGAGGCTGGGTCCCCAAGTATCATTTTCACAACAGGGGAAGAAGAGCATCTGGTAACATTGTCAATAGTTCGACAGGCTTTGCACTTACCAGAAAATTACACTTTCAATACTCAGATTGAGGAGCCACTTCTACAGGGTATGATGGCCAATCTTGGCTATGAGAAAGGATTGTCCAAGCTGGGACAACTGAAAAGGCCATACATCAGAAAGGAGTGGAGCTACTTCTTTGACTGCATCACCAGAGATTTTGCCAACAAATGCTCCAACTTTGATACCATTCCTATTCTCAGTCAGCAAATAGGGTATGCACTTCTAAATCAAACTCACTTTGATTATGCTACTGCTATTCTTGGTTTTATTGGGGATATAATGAATGAGGACCCAAATACTGTGTACTTTGCTACATTTTGTCAATTAATTTACAGTTTTTGTTGTCCTGATAAGCCTCGAAACTATAGTGAGACAATTCAACCCTTTAAGCTTGCTAAAAGGGCCTTCACGGAATTATTATCTACTGATAATAAGAAGACTATACTAAGACCCCTCCAAATTCCTCAATCAGTCAAACAGTTCTTAGTAAATTTTGATCCTCTCACATACAGTACCATATATCCTAATGTAGCACCAGCACAACCATCATCACCTACAACCAATACACAACCAGCTCAATCCTCTCAACCTCAGCCTACCATCAGAATTTATTTCTAACCTGCACAATCTTCTCAACCACAACCATCTGCTACAACATCTAGACCCAAACCTTCAAGAGCAAAATATGTTCCTAAATCTCCACCAAGGAGAAGAAGGATGATTCTTAGGGATGAATCAGATGAAGAGGAGCAAGTTCATGTTCATGCATCAGAACCTGTGAAACTAGAAGCTGAAAAAGAAATTTTTCAGAAGGAGGTAGCAGCTAAAAAGGTAACTCCTCAGAAGGAAACTAAAGCTGAGGGTTCTGATATTTTAAAGAGGAAAAGAACTTTAAGTTCTGATGTTGCTCAAGCAACTCCTCCACCATCCAGGAGATCAAAGAAAATGAGAGCAGGAAGGCATATGGCACAACCTCACTCTGAGGATGCTCAAGAACCTGAGGAAGGGGATCAGGAATCTCTGATCTCATCAGGACCAATAGTGATTGATGCCTTACCACCTCCACCTCAATCTAAAAACACTGTTCCAGACATAGTGATCACACCTCCTGTCTCTCCTATCAAAGAAAATGTTCAAGTTCAAGATTCAGGATTAAGTCCTGAAATTGACCTTCATAGGCTGATCATTCCATCTGTCCTGTTTCTGGAAGCACCAAAAGGACAAGTGACAACTCCACCTGTTTCTCCACTAAATGCTGAAGTTCCAACTACTCTAATTCTGGATGTGGAAACAGATGAAGTTGTACCAGAATCTCCAACAGCCACACACACACTTATGTTGTCAGAAGATGATAAATTTCTTGCAAGTTCTGGAGAGTCAGCTCCAGTAAACACACCATCTCAAACTCTTAGAAATGAGGCACTGATTAAAAAGTTTGTTGAACAAGATGCTCATGTTCCATAGGAAGAAACTCATAGAGGAGTGGAATGGACCAAGAAGTGGAATGAATTTGACTTCATTCCAAGTTCAAAAGTTCTGTCAGATCATATTGCAAAGGCTGATGAGTTGCTGACAAACTCTGATTTCAAAGCTCAACTTAAAGTCACAGCTCTCAGTACTAAAAGTCTTCAAGGTCAACACTCAATTACTCATGCTAAGGTTGATAAACTACGGGAAAATGCTAACAAGCTAGACCTGATGATCAAGCTAGACAAGAACAGGTTTATAAGACCTATTCATGAGAAAGTAGAGGCTATTGAGAAGGTTCAAGAAAAACAACAGGCCCAACTGACTGAGGTCCTGCAGAATCAAGCCTCTCAACAAGCTCAACTGAATGAAATCCAATCTTCAGTAGAACTTCTTCTATCTTTACTCCTACCAGATGATGCCAAAAAGGGGGAGAAGGTGGTGAAGTCCAAATGCTCAACTAGTCAAGTACTGAAGAAGAAGGATGATAAAGAAGATGACCAGGGAAACCCTAGCAAAGGCAAGGGTCAAGGTCAAGGGAAAAGCAGCAAAGTTTCTTCAAGGAAACTAATTTCTGACTCTAGAAAATCTTCTACACAGAAGAAGCAAGTTCTGAAGTTATAAATGCTCAAACTCTGATAGCAAGTTCTGATAATCAAAATCTGATATCAAGTTCTGATCTTCTCATTCATGGTGATAGTCAAGACTCTCAGAAGTTTTTGCAAACTCTGAAGCTCAAGGGAAGGGAGACTACAGTCTATTATAAAGATCCCAAGATTCAGACACTTGATGAAGAAATTGCTAGAAGACTATTTCTCAAGCATAATCCTGGTATGGATTTAGAGACTTTAAAGGAGGAAGAAGCTAGATTTGCAGCTGAGAAGACAAATCTTAAGTCTAAAGCTTCTGATGCAAAGAAACCTGCAAGGCCTAAGGCAAAAGGCATTGTGATCAAGGAAAGCTCTGAGGCTTCAAAGCCCAAGACAAGATCACAAGTTGAAATTGATCCCAATGATAAAGGGAAAGGAAAGATTGATGAACCAACAAAGACACAGGAGATGAAGATTTCTCAAATCCTGATGAAACCAGTGTGCAAAATGGTTCAAGTTTTTGATGATACAGCTGCTGAAGATGAAACTGTTGAAACTCTGAAAAGAAGGAAGACAACTGAAGAATCTAAGACAACCTCTGACATAGCTCAAGTTGTTCATAGTGAGGAACAGCAAGCTACAGAAGAAATAGCAAATCCTGATCAAGTCATCAAGACATCAACCTCTGACAGTGCTCAAGTTGATTTGAATAAATTGACAGTTACTGATAAGAGAAAACTCCTATAGAAGAATGTTAATCCATCAGATCCTAAGAAAAGTCAATTGTTATCTGATTTCATGACTGTTGGATTGAAAGCCAGAGAAGCAAGAGACAGAGCTGGATTAGGTTCTGAAGAAGCCAAGATCAAGACAAGAGTTGAAGTACTTACAAGAGATCCATTTTTGTTAACTGGAAAACCTCTTGAAGAAGTTACACAAAAACACGGTGATAAGGTTATATTTGTTCAAGTGGTACTGGATGCTCATGATAAAAGTAATTTCAAAGAAAAGTTGATTCTGTTTCTTGAAGATGGAAGAACATACATAATGTCAGAATAAGATGTGCTTAACAAATCTCTGAAAGAACTTCAATTCTTTCATTATCTTTTGGAGATAAAGTCTGAGATTACTAGGAGATGGTCAAATTTCATAATGAAGACCATAAGGGATAAAGCAAGAATTTCTGGATCAAGGGTTACAGAATTCATTCCAAATATAGTTGAAGATGATGGAAGTGAAATTCCAATGAAGAAGGATTCTGCTAAACTTGAAGTTATTCTGAAAGAGAAATATCTGTGCTATAATGAAGACTCATCTCATCCAAAAGTAATTAAACTTGGTGATGGTTTGGAAAGAAATCATATCTCAGCACTTAGAACTGCAATCTATCAGATTGGAAGTCAAGATGAAGAAATGAAGCAAGTCAAAGCTACAATAGCTCAAGTCCTGAGGAATACAGAAGAGAAGCTGATATCAAACTTTGTCAAGAATTACTTTGGATTCAGATTGACTCAGTAAGATTGGTAAAAGCTACAAGGACTATAAGTTGTAGTTAGTTGTTTAAATAAACTCTCATTGCATTTGTACTTAAATGTTTTTGACATCATCAAATTTATTAACTTGTATATTTTTCATAATTTACAAGTTGGGGGAGATTGTTAGATATATTTGAGATGTCATGTCTAATCTGTTATGTTTAGTTTCAGATCTTAATATCAGGACTTACTGAAAATCAGGACTTACTGAAGTTAGAACTTATATCAGAACTTAAGGCCGTCAGGATTTATATCAGGACTTAAGTGCGGGTACTTCAGATAAGGAATGCGGCTGATTTATAGGAAAGGATCGTGACTAAAATAATAGAAGATATGCATGAAGAGTTGGACAGTTAGAAGACTTGTAGAAGATAATATCTGATTGATATATTTTGGGAGACAGAATTATATTCCATATCAATTAGAAGATATCTTGTAACTGTGTTTTATATAAACACAGCTTAGGGTTTACACTATATATGTGTTATCATTCACGAGAAAGATTATACATTGTAACCTAGCAGCTCTTAGTGATATTGTTCATCACTGAGAGAGAACAAATGTTCTATTGTAACAGAGTTTATTAAATTAAATATACTAGATTATTGTTACATACTTGTGTTGATAAATCGATTTGATTGTATAAATACTATATTCCACCCCCTTCTATAGTGTTGTGTGACCTAACATTTTTTACTAGTAAGTTCACTTCCAATATGTTTAATCTATATGAATGAATAAACTACTGGGAAATGTCTATTTTTCCTGTTTTTGTTGGGTCTTGATCATTACTTATGGAAAGCATTATTTCAGTTGTTATTTTTCAGTATAAGACTAAAATTTCACAATAACTTTGTTAAAATTTGTGTGAAAGTTCTACAAAAGGAAAATATAGAAGGGGTAAACATATGAATAATTTAGTTATGGAAATATTATTTCCCTATATGATTATTCTATGTTCCATTTTGTGTGATAGTTCTGTTATCAATTTTGTTTTGTACTTTCTTAAGTTGAAACTTTCTTCCGAGCACTTCAACTAGGTGGGATAAATAGGTTAAGACTAAGTTAAGTTTTTTTAAGTGTGTCATATGTTTTGTGCTCTACAGTTTTCTAGTGATGTTTGTTAAAATTTTATTTACAGCTTATATTTACATTTGATGAAATTTACTCAGTTTAACTCGGAAACTAAATATATATCAACATGAGTTGTAGGTGAGCCTTGCTGCCAAACAGTTGATTCATTCTCTTTTGAAAAGAGACTCTGTTAACCGCTTGGGATCAGACAGTGGTCCAAATGAAATCAAAGAACATGCCTTTTTCCGTGTAATAAAATGGCCTCTTATATGTTGCATGGTAAAATCTTTATAAAGTAATTGAAGAGTATTAAAAAATAAAATTTTACATTATTTAATTGTGCCTAATTTCCTGAGAAAATTCACACTACTATGGGATACAGTTAAACTATTTCTGAAAATAAAAACTTCACTAATTAAAGTAAAAAAATATATTAATCATTTCCATTGAATCATGTTTATGCAGAGCCCACCACCCTTAGAAGCGCCTCTTGAATTAAATGGAAGAAAATCAGTTTATAAGGATATAGAGCAAGAAGATGGAGTCTTTGTTAAGTCCGTGGATATATTTTAGAGGTTTGCCTTGTTTGTTTCTAACTTAGTCTTAATATTGCTTAAGGGTATCCGCGTTGTCAGTATGGTGGCTAAGATATATATAGTCACCATGTCAACTATAAAATTGTATTTATAATAACGATAAAGTAAATATCAAGAAAAACATTTGTTAGAGTTCTGAAGTACTGCAATCTACTGATATTGGTTATTGGAAAATCCTTAGAACCAGCTGTATACAAGAATGCATATGCTCCATGCATTGTATAAGTTACTTAACTATGATGTATGTACATAAGTAACCAAATTTCATATGTGTCCTAATATATTTTATGCGGTTTACTAATCCATGGAGATGGAGAACTATTTTGTTTATTTTATGCTGGCCTAAATCTTTGTTCTTCTCAATTTTTTATGCAACATTAATTTTGTAAAGTTATGGCCAGACCAGGCCGGGGTTGACTCTCACTCCAGCCTGGGCTGACCTAAAAAATAGTTAAAATTTTGGTTTTTAATCTTCACAAGCTCTGAACTAATTTCCTAAGTGGTCCTTTGTATAAGTTCTTTTTCTTTTACACAGAGTAACTCCATGTTTTTCAATATTTTTCTATGCTATTTTACCTTATAATATTTTTAGTTTATTTATCTCTGTACTTTCTCTGCTTTTACTGTATTCTCTGTAAACATATGTTTGGGTTTGGGTGCTAGTTGATCATGTGTCATTTTAGTTTGAAGTTAGAGATCAATTGTTGATTAATGTTGTACTATAGTTTACTTCTAATTATAAGAAATAAGTTATCTTTTTTAGTTTTTGCATTATTGGGAATCATAATATATGTAGCTAAGCGAATGTTTTTTCAGGGAACATAAAAGACTGGGATATGGACAAATAAGGGAAAGCCTTGATGTTGAAGTCGAGGAGAAAGTGAAGCAAATCCAAACATAATTTAATGAGCAGTAGCTTCTAGTATTACTTTTTAAGTTTATAATATTATGCTAATATAACGTAAAGAACGTGAATTAGTTTGTTTAGTTAAGAATATTGTGGTTGTCGTTTTATACTTGTGATGTTTGGATGTCCTTTTGTTGTTTAGCGTTTGGTTTATATGTTTGGATTATATTGAAATAGATCCGTTTGTTGTAATGAAATGGTATACTTTTAAATAGTAGTTTTTCATTTTGTTTCTTGTAAAAAATTACAATAGCTTATTAAAGTGTTACAATAGCTTAAAATATTTCAATAAAGGTACATATGTTATAATAGCGACTAAAGTGTTACCTTAGGTACATAATTGATACAAGCAAAAAGTGGGACCCAAATGCCACGCCATCACTGTGGGCCCATATGCCACGTCAGTATAGAGGCTGCAAGCCACGTCAGCACTGTGGGCCCCACAAATGCCACGTCAGCATGCCATGTCATTATGCCATGTCACCACAGTTTGGGGCCCATATTGGGTCCCACTTTTTTAAGAAAATGTGCCACTCTCAGGTAACATATATTTAGGCTACAATAGGCATGTTTTATGTTACCTTGGGTCTATGGTAACATAAACATACATGTTACAGTAGCGGGATCATATGTTACCTTAGGTACCCTAAGCTATCAGCGAAAAAACTAACATAAATTTTATGTTACCTTAGGCTGTGTTTGGCATTTGGTAACAATTTAGGGGCCCTAATGTAACATTGTTTTTGGGCATAAGGTTGTATTTGGTGTAGTACATACTTCCAAGATCTTTATCTGTTTACTTTTAGATTTTTCTATGATACCACTTGTTAGATATTGAGTACAACACAGGGGGTGAATGTTTTCCTTTGTATTTTTAGTCTTTTTAAGCAGTTTGGATATTAGGTAAACAAAGAAGTTTCTAATTTACAGAGATATTGTGTTAACAGAAATAAAACAACAAGCACAATATTTCAAAACTCACTTAATTTGTATTAATCAAGTTTGTCTTGCTACAAATTATGTGTTCTTACAAATATAAGGATTTAGCTTCTTTCTTGAGAGAATACAAGAAAATATAAATCTGTTTATTACTACTAAACAAAGGACCAGTGCATGCTTTATACACAAGCAATACGGGTTTACAAGACTTGCACTAAAATGTACTAAACTACTTTCTAAAGCAACCTTTTTCTATTTTTATTTCTAGCTTAGCAAATCTGTTATGCCCAAAAATTGGTACAAACAATATTCAGATTAAGACTGATAAAATAGTCAAAATAGAGGTACAAGTGCCTAAAACTAAGGAACATAAGAGATGAATTTCCCTTATAACAGGAAAGAAGGCGCGCCCTATATGGAGTAATGAACGCTTCTTGAATTATGAATACTTAATGGAAAAGTTACACCTGCAAAATGCTATGACGCACCCTCGCTAAGATGAGGAGGTGCGCCCTGATGATTATAAGAACAAAGCTTGAGAATTACTTACAAGGTTGATTGTTTTTGCCCTGAGGAAGGCTTAGGGCGCGCCCTAAATTCAAGAATGGTCAGAGAAGAGCTTTGATAAGGTTACTTGGACGGGTTCTTTGGAAGATTCAAGGAAGATAGAGATCATTATTACTAGCATGTTTAATGCAGGTACTCTATTGAAGAACTCCTTTCTGTAGTGCATCTACAAGTAGGCGGTGTTCGTGGTCTGAGACCTCCAGGGGTATGCCTGGACGGAAGGCCTCCTCCTGTAGTCAATGAGTGTCCTCATTGGGGATGTGGGGTGAAATCTGGTATGTGCTTTGGGAGCTCTGTCTCTATAATCAACGGGTGTCCTCTTTGAGAGACTTCAGAGTATCCTGCACTTTGCACCCAAAAGCTTGGGATCACTTGTCCTGTAATCTGGTAGGGGCTCCTTATCGGGGGACAAGAATGCATCTAACATTTGGGGTGAACCACGGCTATACCTGCATCCACGGACTAGAGAAACAGTTGGTAGCGGAGGGTTATCCTTGGCCTGGGAGATGTCTTATCCGTGAAGTCTCGAAGCCGCGGACGAGCCTTAGGCCTTTGTGGTTGGGCCTCATCGACGGACATTCCTAAAGCTAGTAGAAGACGGTTTCCAGTGGGTTTCCCATTGGGCCTTGAGACAAAAGATCTAAGCCCATTAGATTTCTTGTTCCCCAAGAACTATATTGGCTTGATTCCCTATAAATAGGGATATGTAGGCAAATTGTAAGGTATAACGACTCGTGTATTTTTATTTTTATTTTATACTTGGAAGTGTAATAAAAGTTTAAGTAAATAAATAAAAGGTGTGTATTGATTTTGGCAGCGATTATTGATTGTTATTTAATTAATTATGAGTTGTTGATATGTGGGATTGGAATTATGTGATTTATTGGTGAGTTATGTGATTTTATTTTGCTTGTAAGAGTGATTTTATTGTAATTTTAATTCCATAAATATTTGGGTTGTCTTTAAAATTGGTTTTCTAATTTTATAATTTCAATAATTATTTTTAGGACTTTATAAAATTGAGAAATCAATATTTCGTTAATTATTCATTTTTAAATGATTTTTTGAGTGTGTTAAATACTAAAATCCATATTTAATTATGGGAATCTTTAAAATTTATGAAACTTATATTTTATTAAGTTCGTATTATTTTGAGAATTTTAAAATTATTTTGGAAATTTTCGGAAGTCGTTTTTACCGCGCGTTGATTCGTTTATTTGTTAAAAATGGGTATAAATTGTGTTTTAAAAATTAGTTTAAAATTTCAAAAGTTATGTTTTAATTATTTCGGAGTATATCGAATCTTTTTGGATTGGTTGGAATCTATTCCATTATGTTATCAATATTACTTGGTTCGTTAAAAGTGTAATGTCGAGTTATAAACGGGGTTCCGGGGATTCAGAAGTCCGGATTAATAATAAACCAACACGTATCCCATTTTCACAGGACACGTGTTGGTTGCAGTTGTTTTCTTTCGTGCCATTTTAGTCTCTCTCTCTCGGTCTCAATCTCTCGCTCTCAATCTCTCGCTCTCTCTCATCTCTGTCTCTCTCTCGCACTCCATCTCTCTCGTTCTCCCTCTTCTCTTCTCTCCTTCTCTTGATTATTTCCCTCCCCATTTCCTGTTTTCTCTGTGTTTCGGCTGCCCTGTTCTGTCGCCGTTTCTATTTTCCGGCTTGTTACTCCGGTGAGCCGCCGCTTATTTTGGCTTGGCTGGTTCGATTCATATATATATATGCATGTAAATGTGTACATGTTTATGTGTGTGTTGTGTTGTTGTGTGTTGTGTTGTGTTGTGTGTATATGTTTGTGTGTGTGTGCTCTGCGCGGTGGCGCGTGCGTGTTGGCGTAGTTGCAGCCGTGTGCTGTGGCCGTGTGCGGTGTTTCTCGGTGGACTGGGCTTGCAGTTGGGCCGGACATTTCGGGCCTTACTGATTGGGCCTGTTTTTGCAGTTGGGTTTTTGTTGTTGGGCCTTGTTGGGCTGTTTGGGTGTTGTTGGTTTGGACTGTGCAGATTTTTAATTTAATTCCTTTTATTGCAGGGAATTATTGATTAATATTCGTGATATTAATTTTTCGTGTTGGAATTAGTTTTAAAATAATCGGTATAATTTATTTGGGAACCCGTAATATATCGGGCGCCAATAAATTGTGTCGCCGTTGACGATGAACTTCGGTGAGTCAACGGTGGACGGTGATGACGATGTTCTGAGTCCTAAATTCGATAAATAAATAAAATAAAATAATTATATAAATTATGTTTGGATTTAAATAACTAAGTTTGATTGGTATTGGGTTGTGCGGAATAATGTTGTGGATTGTTGAGAATTATTGACGTCGATTATAATCGACGGGTAGTCTTATAAATAAAGAAGTTGTTGCCAAAATTTTCTAAAATATATTTGTAATCGTACATAATTATGTTTTACGTGTTATCCCTATTTATGCTCGAGAAATGTGATTACATGATTATGTGTATAATAATAATACGAGTCGGGTTGTCGGATTTGGGTTATTAGGATTTGAGGATATCAAGCATATCGGTATAACTAATTAGGATATTCTGTAATTGTAGATCCCAGTCGAGTTGTTCCAGGATCAAAGTCAGCGTGAAAGCTATTTAGGGTTTGTAAAGCGTTGCAAGGCAAGTACCCCTGACAATTCTTTTATGGTTCAGTGCATATGAATAGCTAAATGTTTTATTTTCGTAATGGAACAGAAACGTTTTAAGTTACGTATCCCCCTGTAGTTATAATTCACTGTTTCAAATTGTTTTGGGGAAAAGTAACTTCGAAAGGTACCTGTCTCAAATGAAATGATTTGTGAAATGGATTTTATATGTGTGCTGGTTAATTAATGATTTTGAAAATGAGATAGGTACAAGTGTTTTGAAAACTGGATAAAACGTTCAGATATGGGATACATTGGGGCCAGAGTAGGCCTATTGAGGTGGCGTAAAAGGCTAACTCGGTTGCGCGCATTATAAAACTGATTAGTCCAGCAGGTCAGAGACCTATCTAGTCTCTGAGTTTCGGAACAGGTAAATGGGATGGCAGTTAGAGCCATCTGGTGTTGATAGCCTGATCAGCTGTCTTCACATATCCGCTATGTATCTGATTGGGATTTGTGAATTATATGAAAGCATGATTGATTGATACAGCGGTTTTATAAAATGGTTAGCATGCTAAAATTGGACTCTGGTATTACGCAGCACACTACAATGTTGTTTTCACAAAGCATGTTAATTAGTGATATCCAGTTACTTTGATTATCATTATGAAATGTTGATATTATGATTATAGCTCTGTTCCCATTATTGTTATATTAATATTTTAATCTGTTATTCATATTTGGTATTGTTGAGCGATTATGCTCACCCTTGCAAACTGTTATGTATATTTCGCAGATGCCTAGAAGATCAGTCAGACTGACCCGTGTTCCCGCCCCTACTGGACCTGGCTCCTCTGAGGTAGTTTGTATCAGACCATGAGGTCTGAGGAGTTGCTAAATAAAGTTAGTGTGTCTTAGATATTGAATAAAGAGTTTGTAATAGTGAGAACCTGAATTATACTTGAACCTGGATCGGATCTTGGTTCGGGGTCAAGTTAGTATATTTTAATAATAATTCTGTTGTTTATATTTTTGGTAATTGTGTTTAGTGACGTCAACTCCTGACCCCGGGGTTGAGGCCGTCACATAAGGGGTTAGAAGCGAGAGCGTAAAGGAGCCACCACTAACCCTAAGCAATCTCAGCCACCAATAACCACCACCACCAAATACTGTTCATCTTTTCCGACGAATACCGTTCATCGAATCCACCGATTACTGTTCACGTTTCCGATAAAGAACCATCATCACAGATCTTGTTTCCGGCTACGAACCTCAAACTTTGTTGCACTCAAATTTCTTCGTCAATAAATTGGCGCTAGAAGGAGGGGCTAATCAAGATCTGCATCTAGAAGGAAAGATGTCTCAATACCGTGATGGACGTTTTTTTGATGGAAGCTCTGAAGAAGAATCTGATCATAGCTATGACCGCCATGAACCCTACGTTCCACCCATGACTGATCGCCTCACTCCAGTCATTGGGGGTCAGCCGCCTGTGCTGATTAGCAACGCTAACTTGTTGGAACAACTGTATCGCATGGGAGATGCTCTGAACGGTTTCAAATCCAGGCTGAGCACCGTGGAGCGACGCAAGACAAGAAGGGGCCTTTGTCATAACTGTGCTACTCACGCACCTGGGAAGGCTCCCATGACTGATAGAGATGCCTTGGCCAGTCGCGATCGAACTGAAGGCGGATGTGTGCCAATAACCCCACGATGTCTAAACTATTCCAACGATGTATCCCCGATCGTAGAGCTTGTGGAAGAGGATGCTGATGGTCGAGAAATACAACAGGCAGACAACCGAGGGGTTACTCACCCGCACCGGTCCAGACGTAGTCTTGAGGAATGTCGACAAGCTGAGTCCAAACTGGAGAATGAACAGCGAGACTTCCCAGCTTTGAAGGATCGCTTGGAGATCCGTTTGAACGATGATGACCTAAGGATGTTGCTGCTAGAATTGCAAAAAAGTGTCGATCGTGGAGATGTGATGTGGCGCCCCAAAACCCGGGGTCAGGAGTCTCGGAAGCCACGCCATCTAAACTCGCACAACTCACACTACAATATGTAAACACTCATGCTTCACGACCCCATACTTAACACACAAACACTTACAGGTTATTGTCTTGGAAACGAACAATCATTACTAGAGAAATTTTATTACAATCCAAATATAATTAGTCTTACCGGAGAGTGACCTTTAGGTAAGGTTAGTCCGCCGGCCAAATATACATTTCTTATTTCTTATCTTACATAAACCATACTTATAAATAAGACGAACTATAAACAACTGAAAACTAATCCAGCTTATTCTGACTGCCTGAGGTACAGCACCAAACAATCTATGGAACAGCTGGCCATTTCCTACCCGTTTCCTGGCTGTGGTCCTCATGGCAGGCATCTTCATTTATTGTTGTGTTGTGTCAATTTAAGAAAACAAGTGTGAGCTATAATGCTCAGCATAATAATGTACAGTAAGGAAATGACTGTATAAAACATCATATATTATATATATGTTTTATTCGAAAATAGTTTTCCTTGGTGTTACACACCTTTTTATGAAAACGATTCTTTAAAGGGGTTTTTATAACCTGCGAATACCTTATTAGTAATCCCAGCACCTAGGCTTGGGTTACGGTATTGCATCTTAATTCCAATTGGAAGAATTTGGACATTCACTGGAGCCACCGCATACGATGATCAGTCGTACTACGGAAGTAACCTTTTCTACTAGTAAAAGGACGAAACCGTCATCTCTCGGGTATCACCCTGGCCGCATTCGGGCTACGTGTCCCATTTTTGGGTATGCACATACTTCATAAATCATACTACCCTTAACATTTCTTTTAAGTCATAATCACTTTATGGTCACTTCATTTTCCTAAGTATCTTGAGTTCATTCTCAATATCGTCGTCGGCTCCGCTTAAGGATTCTCTCGGTTTCTATTCGCGCGGTCTCGGCTCCGACATTTTTATAAAATTTAGAAATCATTATTTTCACTTGAAATTTTTATGACAGTTAGGAAACTCAATATGTTATTCTTTGTAAAAATTTCATGATTTATGAATACTTTTAAGTCTATCCTTTATATTTTCAAAGTTCGTAATTCGTAGCAGTTTTTGTCGCGTAAATCACTTTTACTAAAACGACCATAACTTTTGATCCGTAAATCGGAATCAAGTGATTCAAGCGCCTAAACGATCCTTATAAAATTTTCTATCCTAAAAAAAGGTTATTTTTCAAGAATCTACAGTTTACAACTTTGGGACTTTCTGCAGAAACTTAAAGTTACGGTTTGTTGGTTTTAACGAAGTTACGTTTACGATCGGGGTTTCGTTTACGCCTTAACTATCAACACAACCACCAACAATCATCAAATCATCATCAACACACAAAATCCTCTCAAGAACATCATGTTCTTGAGGCAACAACAACCAACCTTAAATCTACTTAACTTAATCATCAAGATTTCATAAATAACACTTAGTAAGCTAGGTTTACTAACACCTACTAAATGGATCTTAAAAATGAACCTTAAATAAAGTTAGGCCAAAGATTTTTACCTTTCTTAAAAGCTTTAGATGTGTTCTTGAGGATGGTGGAGGCTTGGAAGTGCTTGGTATGATTTTTAGAACCTAAAACCACCATTAAAATTAAGAAACCAAAGAGAGGTTACTATTCACACTATTCACTAGTGAGTTTCTTGAATTTATTCCACCCATCAAACCTTGATAAAAAGAGATGAAAGATTTTTCTTACCTTAGTTTAGTTGCTAGGAGTCTTGGAAATTAATTGGGTGATTTTACAAGAACTAGAGCTTGGAGTTTTGAATTCCAATTCCTTCTTTTCTTCAAAATAGCCGAATGGAAGAAAAATGGGGGTGGGGGTATTTATAGCACTTGGTTGCTTCTCTTGGATGCTTGGATGGTTGCTTATTGGAAGGTGACTTGATATCTTTGCAACTTGATTTTATTCTTCCTAGGATAGCAATCTAGGTTTATTCTTATCACCAAATCCATGGACATATATTTGTAGCTTGCTAGCTTACAAGCTAAACTACAAGGTTAGCTTCTTAGCACACTATTTGCTAGCTAGCTTGGTCATCCTATGGTTAGCTCACTATTTGATAAAGTAACCATGGTTACTTCCTTACCATGGTTTAGTTAGTGTGTTACGTTTAATTAATCGTTTACGCGTTCGCTCGGTTTCTTAACGTTCTCCGTAATACTAACTCGTAAATGGTTCGCAATGTAATTCCTTTCGCATTTATTCCTTATATTTTTATTTATCCTACTTGAATATAAATCCGTAGGATTTTAATCTCGTAATTATATTGTGATTCCCGTAATCCTTGATAAGTCGTAAATACAGTCATTTTTTCAAAGTTCGTTTTCTTCGAAAACTAATAGCGTTTACATACACTCATTTGGTATGCATAGTCGTAATATCGATTCCGAAACTCATTTTCTGATGCACTATATAGTGTGGGCTCAAAAGTTTTTCCCGTCTGTCAGGGTTACTATTCATTAAACGTTTTACAAGGTCTCAAAAATTCGAGTTATTACAGTCTTCCCCTCTAACAAGGATTCCGTCCCAGAATAAATTAGAAAATAAGTGGGGATATCTATTCCTCATTGTGTCTTCAAGTTCCCAAGTTGATTCCTCAATATTTTGATTTCTCCACAAGATCCTAACTAGCTTCACCGTTTTGTTCCTCAGCACTTGTTCTTTCTGGTCCATTATCCTAACTGGATGCTCGATGTAGGTCAGGTCTGGTTGTAAATCTACCTGCTCGTACTCTATTACATGTCGGGCATCGGCATGGTACTTTCTCAACATGGATACGTGGAACACGTTGTGTACTTGTTGCAAATTAGGAGGCAAGGCGAGCTCGTAAGCTAGAGGTCCTATTCTCCTGAAAATTTCAAAGGGTCCTATAAATCTGGGACTCAGCTTCCCTTTCTTTCCAAATCCCATCACTCCTTTCCACGGAGATACCTTCAATAACACCGAATCTCCTACTTCATATTCCCTATCCTTCCTGGTCTGGTCGGCGTACTTCTTTTTTCTGTCCTGGGCTGCTACCAGTCTCTTCCTGATGAGTCCTACCATTTCTCTGGTCTGCTGGACTAACTCTGGTCCTAATATCTTGTGTTCTCCAACTTCATCCCAACACAGGGGAGAGCGACATCTTCTCCCGTAAAGAGCTTCATACGGGGGCATTCCTATGCTAGCGTGATAGCTATTGTTGTAAGAAAATTCGATCAGGGGTAAGTGATCCTCCCAATTTCCTTTGAAATCGATGGCACACACTCGCAGCATATCTTCTAGGGTCTGTATAGTCCTTTCGCTTTGTCCATCAGTCTGGGGGTATAAGCGGTACTCATGTTTAGTCTGGTGCCTACACATTCCTGGAAGCTTCTCTAAAATCGGGAATTAAACCTCGGGTCTCTATCTGACACTATGGCTACAGGAACGCCGTGTCTTACTACAATTTCCTTCAAGTAAATATCTACCAACTTGTCTACGGTGTACCTTTCGTTGATTGGTAGGAAGTGTGCGGACTTGGTCAGTCTATCAATGATAACCCATATAGCATCGTGATTAGTCTTTGTCCTTGGTAAGCCTGTCACAAAATCCATGGCTATGTGTTCCCATTTCCATTCCAGAATTTCTAGGGGTCGTAACAGTCCACTAGGTCGCTGGTGTTCCGCCTTCACTCTCTGGCATGTCAAGCACTTGCTGACCCACTCTGCTACTTCTCTCTTTATGTTAGGCCACCAATAATATTCCTTAAGGTCACGGTACATTTTCGTACTTCCTGGGTGGATTGAATATCTAGAGCTGTGCCCTTCATGCAACAGCTCGTCCTTTAATTCTTGCACATTCGGAATCCAAATCCGGGACGCATACCTCATGATCCCTTTCTCATCCTTCTCGCATCTCACTTCTTCACCGCTCAATGTCCCTTTTTCCTCACTCATCTTCTTTTCCTGATATACTCGTATCTTTTCAGTCAGTTCTGGTACTAGCTTAATCTCAAATAATCCTTCTGTTCCCTTACCGGTCACTCTCACGTCAATTTCCATCTTCTCAAATTCCTTAATTAATTCCTCCGATGTCATTATCATCTTGAGTCTTTCCTTCCTACTAAGGGCATCAGCCACCACATTGGCTTTACCCGGGTGATACAAAATTTCACAGTCGTAGTCTTTTATCAACTCTAACCATCTCCTCTGTCTCATGTTCAGTTCCTTCTGAGTAAAAATATATTTGAGGCTTTTATGGTCAGTGTGGATCTCGCATTTCTCACCGTATAGGTAGTGTCTCCAAATTTTTAGGGCAAATACTATGGCTGCTAATTCTAGATCATGCGTAGGGTATCTGCTCTCATATTCCTTCAATTGTCGAGAGGCATATGCTATAACTTTGCCGTGCTGCATTAGTACACATCCTAATCCTTTAAGCGATGTGTCGCTGTATATCACAAACTATCCCTATCCCTTTAACGATAGCTATATCTATGCATAAGGAGTATTAGATAATTACCTCACTAATTAACAAGCCTTGGATCTTAGATTTTGGTTTTTTTCTTCTTGAAAACAAAGAGAGGCCGAGAGCTTTGATGAAGAAAAGAGAAGTCAACTTTGTGTTTTGGTGAAATTAATTGTTTTTGGCTTGGTTGGTTGCTTTTGATTTGTTTTAATTACTTTTTACCATGGTAACTTTTGTGTGGTTCTTAATCAACCAACAACACACTTTTCTTTGTCACGCTTATGTCACCTTGTTATGTCATCCTCCCACACTTGTCCTCTTCTTATTGGTTTGATGACATCATCTTCACTAACCTCTTTGATTAGCTTCTAATTACTTGGCTAATGACCGCTGATCTGTTATACGGTTCGCTTAACTTTCGTTTTCGTTTATCATTTGAGGGATCATACCCGGGATCTTATTACTTGGGTTTCCTTAACCTTTCTCAATACATTATATTCCTTTTATGATCCTCTCTTATAATCCTTGAATTTAAATCCTTTTTATCCTGTTTTTCTTATACTCAATTCTTTCGGTATCTGATGGATTTTCGGGAAAAATTAAAGTGTTCGAATTTGGATTCTGACGATCTTTACATACACTTATTTATCATATAGAGTACTAATACGATCTCAGAATATCACTAAAAGAACCCCTACATAGCGTGGCATGAAAAGTTTTCTTATTCAGCAATATCAGCAAAAACACTATTCATAAGGGTTCCAAAAAAAAATTTCAAAATTTTGGGGTTATTACAGTCTCCCCTCCTTAAAAGGATTTCGTCCCGGAATCAAATAGAAAACAAGTGGGGGTACTTTTCTAGCATTGCGCTCTCTAGTTCCCAAGTTGATTCTTCCACATTATGATTCTGCCATAGCACTCTGACTAGCTTGATCACTTTGTTCTGAAGCACCTGCTCCTTCTTATCCATAATCTTTACTGGTTTCTCCACGTAAGTCAGATCTGGTTGCATATCCACATGCTCGTACTCCACTATGTGTCTGGCATCCCGATGATACTTCCTTAGCATTGACACATGGAACACATTATGAACTTGTTGTAGGTTCGGGGGTAAGGCTAGCTCGTAAGCCAACTTCCCAATTCGTCTTAGTATCTCAAAAGGTCCAATGTATCTTGGGCTTAGTTTTCCTTTCTTTCCGAACCTCATTAACCCCTTCCAAGGGGATACTTTTAGTAGTATTAAGTCCCCTACTTCATACTCCTTGTCCTTTCGGGCTAGGTCTGCATATTTCTTCTGTCTGTCTTGGGCTGCTACCAGTCGTCCTCTAATGAGATCCACTATGTCTTTGGTCCTTTGGACCACTTCGGGTCCGAGCATCTTCCGCTCTCCTACTTCATCCCAGTATAAGGGAGATCGACACCTTCTTCCGTACAGGGCCTCATAAGGCGGCATTCCGATGCTAGCATGAAAGCTATTGTTATAAGAAAACTCGATCAATGGCAAGTGATCATCCCAACTTCCTTTAAAGTCTATTGCACAGACTCTCAACATATCCTCTAGTGTCTGGATGGTCCTTTCACTCTGCCCATCCGTCTGGGGATGGTAAGCGGTACTCATATTTAACTTGGTACCCGCACATTCTTGAAAGCTCCTCTAAAATCTGGAGTTGAACCTGGGATCTCGGTCTAAGACAATGGACGCTGGGACTCCATGTCGCGTCACTATTTCCTTAAGGTAGATGTCCACCAGTCTATCGACTGTATATCTCTCATTGATAGGAATGAAATGAGCTGACTTTGTCAGTCGGTCTATAATCACCCATATGGCATCATGGTTGGCTTTCGTCCTTGGTAAACCGACAACAAAATCCATGGCTATCTGTTCCCATTTCCATTCGGGAATCTCCAGGCGTCGTAAAAGTCCACTGGGTCTCTGGTGCTCTGCCTTTACTCTTTGGCAAGTCAAATATTTGCTTACCCATTCTGCTACGTCCCTCATCATGTTGGGCCACCAGTAATACTCCTTCAAATCCCTATACATCTTGGTGCTTCCCGGGTGAATGGAATACCTTGAACTATGGCTTTCATCCAAAATCTCTTCTTTAAGCTCTTGAACGTTCGGAACCCAAATCCGGTAGGAGTACCTCATTATCCCTTTATCATCTTTCTCAGTATGGATCTCTTCTCCAGTCATTGACTCTCTGCCTTCATTCATTACTTTCTCTTGGCACAATCTGATCTTTTCCAATAACTCTGGCTGCATCGAGATCTCAAACAGTTTTTCAGTTCCGGTTCCGGTTACCTTTACTTCTATTTCCATTCTCTCAAAATCCTTTATCAATTCTTCCGAAGTCATTATCATTCTGAGTCTTTCCTTTCTACTAAGGGCATCAGCCACCACATTGGCTTTCCCCGGATGATAGAGAATCTCACAATCATAGTCCTTGATTAGCTCTAACCATCTCCTCTGGCGCATGTTGAGCTCTTTATGCGTAAATATGTACTTGAGGCTCTTATGGTCTGTGAAAATCTCGCACTTCTCTCCATACAAGTAGTGCCTCCAAATTTTTAGGGCAAAAACTATTGCCGCGAGCTCAAGGTCATGAGTAGGATATCTAATCTCGTATTCCTTCAGTTGTCTCGACGCATACGCAATCACTTTACCGTGCTACATAAGCATACACCCTAATCCTTTGTGCGACACTTCACTATATATCACAAAATCTCCTTTTCCGTCTGGCAATGCCAACACCGAGGCCATTACCAACCTTTTCTTTAATTCCTGAAAACTGTTCTCGCATTTTTCCGTCCATTCAAACTTCTCTGTCTTACGAGTAAGTCGTGTCAAAGGGGCTGGATCTTCGCAAAGTCCTGTACAAATCTACGATAGTAGCCGGCCAATCCTATGAAACTCCTTACCTCTGTGGGTGTGGTTGGCCTTTCCCAATTTGAGACTACCTCTATCTTGGATGGGTCGACCAATACTCCTTCTTTATTGATCACATGACCTAAAAACTGTACATCATTCCGCCAGAATTCACACTTCGAGAATTTGGCAAATAACTGTTCCTCTCTGAGTATTCCTAGAGCTATCCTCAAATGCTCTGCATATTCTGCCTCAGTCCTTGAGTAGATTAAAATATCATCGAAAAAAACTATCACACACTTGTCCAAGTACTTCTTAAATACTCTGTTCATTAAATCCATGAAAGTCGTTGAGGCTTTGGTTAATCCAAAGGACATTACCAAAAACTCATAGTGCTCATACCTGGTACGGAACGCGGTCTTGGAAATATCTTCGGGTTTAATCTTTAGCTGGTGATATCCAGTTCTCAGGTCAATCTTGGAAAAATAAACAACATCCTTTAGCTGGTCGAACAGATCGTCTATTCTAGGTAGTGGGTACTTATTCTTTATGGTTAGCTTGTTCAACTCTCGATAGTCGATGCACAGCCTCATGCTCCTATCCTTTTTCTTAAAAAATAACACTGGTGCTCCCCACGGAGACACACTGGGTCTGATCATACCCTTATCCAAGAGTTCCTGCAATTGGGTAGCTAATTCCTTCATTTCTAATGGGGCTAACCGGTAAGGTGCCTTTGAAACTGGCGCCGTCCCTGGAGCCAACTCAATAGCAAATTCAATCACTCTATCAGGTTGTAATCCCGGAAGGTCTTGTGGGAATACATCTTCAAATTCGTTGACTACCGGAATATCTTGTAAGTTGGGCACCTCCTTCTGCGTGTCCACCACATAGGCTAGGTAAGCCTCATTTCCTTTTCGTAGCATCCTTTTGGCCTGGGCCATAGTCAAAAAAATTCGCGTCTCCCTCTTTCCTCTAAATATGACTTCTTTCTTTCCTGGGATATTTAACTTAACTTTATTCCCCTTATAGTCTATCTGAGCATCATTGCTAGATAGCCAGTCCATTCCTAAAATTACATCAAACTCCCCTAATTTTAAGGGAATCAGATCAACACTAAAAGATTGTTCCCCTATGCTTAACTCACAGGCGGGGTGAATCTTGTTAACAGGAATAACTTCATGGTTGGCTATTTCTACTTGTAAGGGTTCTATCAAGGGTTCAGCCTTAAGTCTTAATTTACGCGCAAAGTCTCTTGATATAAAAGATTTAGTTGCTCCCGAATCAAATAAAACATTTGCACTAGCTGAATTTAGAGAAAGGGTACCTGCTATGACATCTGAGTCTTTCATAGCATCCTGTACTATCATGTTGAAAGTCCTCGCAGTAGGTGGCTTATTAGAAGCAGCCCTGCTTGCTCCTGAAGCTGCTGGTTTATTCCCTGGGCATTCCCTCCTCATGTGGCCTGGTTTTCCACACTGATAACAGATGGTGGTCGGGCTGACACTAGGGGGTTGCGAAGTACACTTGTTAAAATAGTGACCCTCTCGACCACACTTAAAGCAGGTTACTGGCGTCCCCTTACACTCCCCAGAATGCATCATACCACAAGTGTTACAGGCTGGTAATGGGGATCGAGACTGGTTGGAATAGGACCTTCCTGACTTCTGGCCGCTCTGGCTCACATTCACACCCATTGGCCGCTTAAACCTAGTACTCTTTCCCGGTAGGGACACTGCTCCTCGATTAAATCTAGTTGGGAAGCTCCCTCCTGCGGAACCTCCACCCATGCTCATACTTTTCCTATTTATTCCCTTCTTCTCTCTTTCCTTCTGCATCTATTCACTTCCGGCTTCTACAATTGTTTCCTTTTGCACCAGAGTGGCATAATCAGTAAGCTCAAGGATTGCCACCCTATTCTGAATCCACGGTTTCAGTCCCTGCTGAAACCTCCTAGCTTTCTTTTCCTCGGTGCTCATAAACTCCGGCACGAACCTTGATAACTCAGTAAATTTTGCTTCGTACTCTGCTACGGATAAGTTATTCTGCTTTAGCTCCAAGAACTTGAGCTCCATCTGGTTCTCCATAAACCTCAGGAAATACTTTCTCAAAAACAACTGACTGAACCTCTCCCAGGTTATGATAGCATCTGTCTCCATGTTTTTCTTGGCCTCCCACCAGTAGTTGGCATCTCCTTTCAGAAGGTAGGTAGCAAATACAGTCTTATGTGCCTCATCGGTACTCAGAATCTCAAAGGATTTCTCCATTTCCTTTAGCCATGCCTTTGCCTCAACTGGGTCGGCTGATCCGTGGAACTCAGGAGGCTTAAGGGACTTGAAAGCCCTGAAAGAGTTTGCCACATCATTGTTATTTCCTTGAGGGGGTGGATTAGGTTGACGTTCCAAGTTCTGCCTTAGTAGTTGCATGAACTGGCCCATGGGATCCATGTCTGGGTTTGGTACTGGTTGCTCAACCTCAGTTTCTCCTTCTTCAGCCTCTATCTCAAATCCCTCAACATCATATGTTTCCTCCTCCTCTTCATACAGGGAGTCATCCTGTTCAACATAATCCTCATCTTCCTCTTCACTGTGTTCCTGGTTCCTATCGTCCTGATTATGGCTTCCCTGGTCCTCAGATCCAGGGTTCGCCCTAGTTCCAATCTTTCTTGGCGGCATGATACTGATAAATATTTGGGAAATTCAATGTTAGGTCACAATCATACACAACATTGTACCTTGCACAGTTCTATAATGGGGAGAATGTATCTCGCAATTCTATTATATTATGACAGTTCTAATAAGAAGTGCAGTAATAATAATGATAAAAACAGTGATCTTGTCACTAAGGAACTGAACTGAAAGGAAACAAATATATACATAATGCGAGAAATACATAGTTTGATCTGGTCAAAAGTATAACAGTGCTACAGCCATCTGCCCAAAAGTGGTACACAAGAGTCTATCTGTCTAGTCAGAAAAAGGGATGCTATATACAAGTCAACTATCCCGGAAAATTGGCTCTTACTAAGGCCTCGACTAACTAGACAACTAGACTATCCCATCGCCGGTCCTGAATCACACACCGGAGCGGGTCAGCTCCCATACCCTTTCCATCGCACGATGGAAGATATAGTCGGCCTGCCGCCTGGAGATCCTACCATGCCTGTCCCCCTGGAGCGATCGGAGTCTCGCTCGGGATGTGAGCTCTATCCCCGTCAGCTCCCTCCTCAAGGATCGGGGTATAGTAGCCCTAGTCTCATAAGCTCGGGCACGCCTACCCGCCCTCTCCGCATCCAACTCCCTCCTGACCTCATCCAGCCGGGCCTCAGCAACAGCCACTCGGGTCCTCAGTACATCCTGAACATAGCCGTGGGCTAGCAAAGACTACCTATGGGCAGGGTCGAGAGGTGGTGAATCCGGATCCGCTGGGGGTAAAGGGGTACCAGTGTACTCCAATATAGCTCCAACATGCTCCTCAGCTACTAGGACCTCATCTGGGTCCTCCTCATCTGAAATAGCAATAACCTCTGTCTCTGACTCCTCAGAGGGGTCCTCCTCATCCTCCTCCATCTCAGGCTCCTCCTGATCCTCGGCATCTAGCAGTGCCTCATCATGCTCACGCTCGAACATCTCAGGGTCCTCTATCTCATGTGCCTACACATTAAACGAGCTAAGTTACTATCATGATACTTATAAGGGTTCCCGTAAGGGTTTTAACTGTCAGCGCTACTTTAAGTAGTCCGACCATGAACTTGGAAAGAGTTCTTATTATCTTTGTGAGTTTATTATTATATCGTGTCATCATCTCTGAGGTTTATAACGCTTGGCTCTGATACCATTTCTGTAACACCCCCAGATCCGGGGTCAGGGATCCGGGTCGTCACGGTCTTTCTTTCCACAATATCACTTAACTGAATTAATAATAAATAACCTCATGCTGTGACCCCACACTAACACACACCACAACCCGTTATAGTCTCAGAGATGAAATTGAAATAAGTACAAGTCTTTGAATCCATAATTTAAAAGTTATTACAACCCAAAATGATTACTTGATAAGTTTACAATTAATTGTCATTATCTGCCACAAGTTATAATTATACATAATTGATTCCCAAAAGTAGAAGGTCTGATCTACAGATAGATTAACCTCTGCAGCTATAGCAGCTATGATCTCAACGGGAAGGCGCGGGGCGCTTCCCACGCTCTTGCACTGGGTCTGCTTGAGTCTGGCCATCTTTCCTAACTGTTGTTGTGTGATGAAGAAATAAAGCAGGAGTGAGCATTACAGCTCGCAAGATAATATATAGTGTAAACAATAATGCAAGTATCTAAATGGATAACTTACTAAAATCCTTTATCAAGTGTAAGATAATTACTTACTGTATATGAGCAAAAATAAGGGATGAAGTCACCAAATACTTCACTATACTTATATCATTTATAAAACTATTTGAACTACCATTGTTCAAAGTATACTGAGTTTTTGACAGTTCATCACATATATGAGACTACAAGATAAGATTTGAATAGATTAAATCTTTGAAATATTATTGAATGAAATGAAGTTATGAGATACTTCATTAAGTCCCGATATATATATCCACATATATATCTCTTATACATTTCCTGAAAACCTCTGTCATGTAAAGTATGAACAGAGTTTGTAACATCCAATGAATTTTTGGAAAGGAAAAGAATTGTGGCATAAACCTGATATCTTGCTGATCAGGCAAAGATACCAATAAGTAACCTTTTCTACTGTAGATGGATGAATTCCTCGCCGGTCATCACCCTGGCCGCATTCGGACCTCACGCTAGACCGTTACCCGGCCACTCATGTGTGGATGGACTGTCACCCAGCCTCTTACACCTTCATAGACCGTACCCCGGCCTGTCGCTTATGCCGACTCAATCAGATGGACTTACTTCCCGAACATTGGGCAAGTAATCAAATTGTTGTCTCAAAACAGCAACCATGTTGCGAATATAAAATACACCACAGAGCCGGATCCCTCAGGTTTTGAGCGAGTATTTAAATCCCCTTGAAAGGAAGATCTTAAATATAAAAATGAGTTTTGGGATCCGCTCTAACCTTTAAAAATCATTTTGAAGACTCGAAAACATTTTTAAGAATGTTTGGAGTAATGCCGATTTAATAAAATAAATCAGTCCCGATATGTTAGAAAGTATCTGAATATTATTATTTAAATAATATTCCCATAAGGACGATCCTTATAAAAATAATCGAGGTAGGAATTTTAAAACTCATACTTGAAATGAATAATAAATAACCAAAGATATACTTATACGAAAGTATGATCTTTATTTGAATAATCGAAAATAAGTTTGATTATCGAAATATTATTCTTTAATAAAATAAAGAATATTATGTAATAAATAAGCGGAGTCATAAGTTCTCAAATGAATATTCAAAATAATATTCATTAAGTAAAATAAACGGAGTCTTAAGTCCTCGAATAAATATTCCAAATAATATTCATTAAATAAAATAAACGGAGTCTTAAGTCCTCAAATGAATATTCAAAATAATATCCATTAAATAAAATAAAGTTATCGAATAAACCTCATTCGATTAATAGTTTTGAAAACTATATCCATATATATATGAAAATATATATATTATACTCGGGAACATCGACTCCCGGTTTAGAAAAATGTTCACCTTTGGGTCCCCTATACTAAGGGTATACGCAACTACTGCTTATCTCTAGCATAGGTATTATGCAACTTATAAGCAATTGAATCAATACTTAGATATCAAAATTACGAAACAAGCATGCATATATACCATATCAACATGCTCCAATATATCGCAAGATTTGCTAATAACAATCATGCATCTATCTCAAGATAATGCATATACATATATTTACATCACAACAACAGTATAACGGGTAGAAAACTTGTCTGAGCTACTGGGGGTGACAAATGGCTGGGGACGAGTCTGGTAACCTATAAACAACATATAAGTTGGAATTAAACCAAAGTCGCTTATGAATCTATACTTTAACCAATTAGACTCTAACACTCGCTTTGCGCTCAACGATTCCCTTAAGTCGCTCGAGTACCCTCGGCTCCACCATTTTTAATAAATTAACCATTAAGGATTTTAAGTCGATTCTTTCGCGAGTGCCTTACCAACTGCCTAATACACTTTACATAAATGATTCATACTCAAATTAGTCCTTTAAGGTCTTTAACCTATGTTTCAAAGTAAGGCGAGGAGTAATGGTTCGTTCGCGAAACGCCGTTACTTAAAACGGTCGTTTCTCCTAAACCGTACATCGGATTCAAACGAACCACATATCAAAACGAAGCTCGTAACATGAACTATCTAATCATGGCAATGGTCAAAATCTAACAGGGAGTTCTAGGGTCCTAATGTTAAGAGAAAAAACAGTCTAAAGTAAATCGGACATTACGACGGCTATGTTTACGCGATTACCAATTTTATTCTACTCCAAACCAACCACCAATCAACCACAATTTATTCATACAACCAAAATCCATCCATACCATACTACAACAGCCCCAACAACTCAATATTACCAATTCATACTTATTTCTCAATCATGAGCTAAGAGTTTACTTAAGTTTATTAACTAATCATCAAGATTTACAACTCCAAAACCTAATAAAACCAACCAATCTCTAAGTCTACAAGAATCATGCTTCTCATGAACCATAACAACAAAACTAAACCTAATACTCAAGTAAAGTTAGGGTTTGGAGGGGTTATACCTTCCTTGGAGAGTGGAAAATCAAGTAATTAGCTTGGAATCACCCTTAAAAGTCCTTATCCAAGCTTAATCTAAACAAAAACTCAAGAACAAAAATTTAAGTTCTTGAAAAACACTATTCACCCTCTTCTTCCATGATTTTTAGGAAGAGATTGTGAATAAATTAGAAGCTCAAACTTATATGATAGCTATATCTATGCATAAGGAGTATTAGATAATTACCTCACTAATTAACAAGGCTTGGATCTTAGATTTTGGTTTTTTTCTTCTTGAAAACAAAGAGAGGCCGAGAGCTTTGATGAAGAAAAGAGAAGTCAACTTTGTGTTTTGGTGAAATGAATTGTTTTTGGCTTGGTTGGTTACTTTTGATTTGTTTTAATTACTTTTTACCATGGTAACTTTTGTGTGGTTCTTAATCAACCAATGACACACTTTTCTTTGTCACGCTTATGTCACCTTGTTATGTCATCCTCCCACACTTGTCCTCTTCTTATTGGTTTGATGATATCATCCTCACTAACCTCTTTGATTAGCTTCTAATTACTTGGCTAATGACCGCTGATCTGTTATACGGTTCGCTTAACTTTCGTTTTCGTTTATCGTTTGAGGGATCATACCCGGGATTTTATTACTTGGGTTTCCTTAACCTTTCTCAATACATTATATTCCTTTTATGATCCTCTCTTATAATCCTTGAATTTAAATCATTTTTATCCTGTTATCTTATACTCAATTCTTTCGGTATCTGATGGATTTTCGGGAAAAATCAAAGTGTTTGAATTTGGATTCTGACGATCTTTACATACACTTATTTATCATATAGAGTACTAATACGATCTCAGAATATCAATAAAAGAACCCCTACATAGCGTGGCATGAAAAGTTTTCTTATTCAGCAATATCAGCAAAAACACTATTCATAAGGATTCCAAAAAAAAATTCAAAATTTTGGGGTTATTACACATTATCTAATAATTCTTGCAGTTGAGAAGCTAGTTCTTTCATCTCAATTGGGGCTAACCTATATGGGGCCTTGGATACTGGTGTCGTCCCTGGCGCTAACTCTATAGCGGACTCTATTTCTCGGTCAGGTGGTAATCCTGGTAAGTTTTCTGGAAATACATCCTCGAATTCATTTACTATGGGTATGTCCTGTATATTGGGGACCTCCTTCTTGGTATCTATCACATAAGCCAAATAGGCCTCGTTACCTTTCCTTAACAATCTCTTTGCTTGAAGCATGGTCAGAAATTTCTGGTTCTGTCGTTGACCTTTAAACACTACTTCTTTTTCATTCTACACTCTTATCTTAACTTTCTTCTGTTCACAATCTATTTGCGCTCCGTTACTGGATAACCAATCCATTCCTAAGATCACATCAAATTCTCCTAATGTGAATGGTATTAGGTCGACCTCGAAGATCTTCCCTTCTAATTTCAGCTTGCACTTAGGGTATACTTGATTTACAGGGATTATTTCTTTGTTTGCTATTTCCACTCGTAATACCTCACGTAAGGGTATGGCATTAAGTTTTAACTTTCTAGCAAAATCTTGAGATATAAAAGACTTGGTTGCTCCAGAATCAAGTAGGACATTTGCATGTTCAAAATTTAACAAAAGGGTACCTGCTATCACGTCAGTGTTTCGGACAGCATCCTGAACAGTCATGTTGAAGGTCCTAGCGGCTAGAGGTCGGTTGGATGCAGCTTTGCTCATTCCTGAGGCTGGGGGCTTCAACATTGGGCAATCCTTCTTCATGTGTCCTTCCTTTCCACACTGGAAACACGTTACTTTGGGCCGGGTGCAGTTGTTGGCAAGGTGCCCGATTTGGTCACATAGGTAACATCTCAGAGGGGCTCTTGTCTGGGTACACACTCCAAGGTGCCTCTTCTTACAGGTTTGACACTCTGGTATTGGGGCACGTGGTTGGCTATGAAATGTTGCCCTAGATCGTCCGCCGCCCTGACCAACGCTCTCACTCGGGGCCTTTCTGAATCTGGGGCCTCGTGTAGGTTGGGACACCGCTCCCCTGACGAACCTGCTCGGAAGGCTCCTATTCCCGGTTCCTATTCCTTGGCTTCCTATCTTCCTCTTTCTATTCTCCTTTTCTTTCACAATCTGCTCATCGCCAGCTTCAACAATCGAGGCTTTCTATACTAAGGTGGCATAGTCTGTCAGCTCTAACACTGCTACTCGGTTCTGTATCCATTGTTTCAGACCAAGCTGAAACCTTCGCGCTTTCTTTTCTTCGGTATTCACAAACTCAGGCACAAATCTAGACAACTCAGTAAATTTGGCCTCATATTCTGCCACAGTCATCTTATCCTATTTCAACTCCAGAAACCTAATCTCCATCTTGGATTCCATGAACCTAGGGAAGTACTTGTCTAAGAACAGTCGGGTAAATCTATCCCATGGGATCACAGCATCAGTTTCTATGTTTCGTTTGGACTCCTACCAATAGTTAGCTTCTCCTTTCAGCATGTAAGAAGCGAAAATGATCTTATATCGTTCCTCAACACCTAGTATCTCGAAGGATTTTTCTATTTCTTTGAGCCAGGCCCGTGCTTCAACGGGGTCGGCAGATCCTAGGAACTCTAGGGGTTTGAGGGATTTGAAGGCTCTAAAGGTAGTAGCTGCAGTCTGTTGGGCAGCATGGGGACTTGGTGGAATAGGCTGTTGGTTCAGATTTGCTCTTAAAAGTTCCATTAATTCATTCATGGGGTTCCCTCCCTGTTGGGTATCCTCGGCCTCTTCTTCTACATATTCTTCCTCATCATATTCGTTATAGTCTAGGTCTTCTTCACTTTCCTCATTTACTACTGTGTCACCTCGTTGTTGGTTAACAAACTCTGCGGGTTGTGCCCTGGTTCCTCTTCTACGGGGTGGCATTGTTCTGTTAAAGAAAATTGGTCACATGATTATAACAGTTGGGTTATTTTATTCATATGTAAGTATGTCATTCATTATTTAACAGGTTTTATAAAGTGCAGTAATATAGACATCATTTCTTAATAACTGCTTAGATATATATTCATAAGATCTCCCATTTATATCTTGGGGATGAAACAACTAGCCGAGTTCATACACGCATGATTACAATCTATCACTACTAGTTCTAAATACTAAAATGAAAATACATAAGCCGTGTACCCTGAAAGGCTAGGAACGCTATCTACTACTAGCAATCCTATCAAAATTGGTGACAAGTCACTCAGCCTTCTTCAAGGTCTACATCTAATCACTAATCTCTCAGTCACTATCACTGCGAGTGAGGTCACGCACCCTCCTCATCGCTCCTGCAATCATCATCTCTGCATCCACTACCGGGATGTATCCTCCCACTGATGTCATCCTCATCTGAACCCTGGTACGGAGCTCGATCCCATCGATCTCTCTGCGGGCTATGGCTGGGGAAGCAGCTCTGAAATCTTCTGGGTATCCCAGTCGGGTGGCTCTCTCAGCTGTCAGTGCCTGGCGTAACTCAGCAATGCGAGCAGATGCCGCAGTGATCTCAGCATTAAGCTGACCCACTATCCAGTCGTGTATGGCTACATGCATGGTCTCCGGTTGTGGTAGAGGTGAATCTGGGTCGCTAGAGGATAGGTTATGGACCTCATGGAACTGTGCACGTATCGCCTCCTCATCATCGTCATCAGTATAGGACATAGGGCTCTGGATCCCTAGGGGTGGTGTAGGAGAGCGAATAGCCTGGTGTGGGTACATCTCTACATCTCTCCATACTACGTCATTAGCTACGGGGACAGGAAGCTCAGTCTCCTCCTCTAGGACATCCTCAGTAGGGTCATCATCTGAATCATCAATGGGTGGGCTCTCTGGCTCGGGAATAGGGTCACGAACAGGAATCATGACATCATCAACAGGTTCAACCTCCCTCCTAGGCTCCACTGGTACCTGACACAATAGGCAAGGTATTACTAACTTAGAGTTGGAATTCCCTTGAGGGTAAAACAGTCAAGACTACCCGTGTAGCCTGACGACGAACTCGACTTGAGCTATAATTGATTATTTTATTATTTTTAGGTCTACATATTTTATATCCTATCGTTTGCAAGATTTGATAACCTAAGGCTCTGATACCATTTTTGTGGCGCCCCAAAACCCGGGGTCAGGAGTCTCGAAAGCCATTCCATCTAAACTCGCACAACTCACACTACAATATGTAAACACTCACGCTTCATGACCCCACACTTAACACACACACACTTACAGGTTATTGTCTTGGAAACGAACCATCATTACTAGAGAAATTTTATTACAACCCAAATATAATTAGTCTTACCGGGGAGTGACCTTTAGGTAAGGTTAGTCCACCGGCCAAATATACGTTTCTTATTTCTTATCTTACATAAACCATACTTATAAATAAGTCGAACTATAAACAACTGAAAACTAATCCAGCTTATTCTGACTACCTGAGGTACAGCACCAAACAATCTACTGACAGCTGGCCATTTCCTACCCGTTTCCTGGCCGTGGTTCTTATGGCAGGCATCTTGATTCACTGTTGTGTTGTGTCAATTTAAGAAAACAAGTGTGAGCTATAATGCTCAGCATAATAATGTACAGTAAGGAAATGACTGTATAAAACATCATATTATATATATATGTTTTATTCGAAAATAGTTTTCCTTGGTGTTACACACCTTTTTACGAAAACGATTCTTTAAAGGGGTTTTTATAACCTGCGAATACCTTAATAGTAATCCCAGCACCTAGGCTTGGGTTACGGTATTGCATCTTAATTCCAATTGGAAGAATTTGGACATTCACTGGAGCCACCGCATACGATGATCAGTCGTACTACGGAAGTAACCTTTTCTACTAGTAAAAGGACGAAACCGTCATCTCTCGGGTATCACCCTGGCCGCATTCGGGCTACGTGTCCCATTTTCGGGTATGCACATACTTCACAAGTTCCTGAGTACACTGAGTACCTTCGCCTGCGGTACCTTTGGTAGCCCATCTAGCACACATAGTACCAGAGTCTACCCCTCCATTATCCTTTAAAAGAATTCTATCAATCTCGAGAACTCGAACCACATCGAAGTTCCCCAAGCGTTTTGCTTGTTGATAGAAATAGTTTATCTCTTTAAAATATAAGTGTATATATATGTATATACATACTTCCGAGAATTTCAGAGGAAGTACTAAGGATGTGAGTTGACCGTTGTCAACAGTTAATTAATAAGGGGAAAAATTTCTTCTCGAAACTATATTCAATATAATAATAAGTCGGGATAATATATACCTTTCTTGAAAGCTTGAGATGTGTTCTTGAGGATGGTGGAGGCTTGAAAGTGCTTGGTATGATTTTTAGAACCTAAAACCACCATTAAAATCAAGAAACCAAAGAGAGGTTACTATTCACACTATTCACTAGTGAGTTTCTTGAATTTATTCCACCCATCAAACCTTGATAAAAAGAGATGAAAGATTTTTCTTACCTTAGTTTAGTTGCTAGGAGGCTTGGGAATTAATTTGGTGATTTTACAAGAACTAGAGCTTGGAGTTTTGAATTCCAATTCCTTCTTTTCTTCAAAATAGCTGAATGGAAGAAAAATGCGGGTGGGGGGGTATTTATAGCACTTGGTTGCTTCTCTTGGATGCTTGGATGGTTGCTTCTTGGAAGATGACTTGATATCTTTGCAACTTGATTTTTATTCTTCCTAGGATAGCATTCTAGGTTTATTCTTGTCACCAAATCCATGGACATATCTTTGTAGCTTGCTAGCTTACAAGCTAAACTACAAGGTTAGCTTCTTAGCACACTATTTGCTAGCTAGCTTGGTCATCCTATGGTTAGATCACTATTTGATGAAGTAACCATGGTTACTTCATTGCCATGGTTTAGTTAGTGCGTTATGTTTAATTAATCGTTTACACGTTCGCTCGGTTACTTAACGTTCTCCGTAATACTAACTCGTAAATGGTTCGCAATGTAATTCCTTTCGTATTTATTCCTTATATTTTTATTTATCCTACTTGAATATAAATCCGTAGGATTTTAATCTCGTAATTATATTATGATTCCCGTAATCCATCATAAGTCGTAAATACGGTCATTTTTTCAAAGTTCGTTTTCTTCGAAAACTAATAGCGTTTACATACACTCATTTGGTACGCATAGTCGTAATATCGATTCCGAAACTCATTTTCTCATGCACTATATAGTGTGGGCTCAAAAGTTTTTTCCGTCTGTCAGGGTTACTATTCATTAAACGTTTTACAAGGTCTTAAAAATTCGAGTTATTACATGTGATGCCCCATGGTACAACGTGTGTGTCCCTGAATTACCATTAGAATCAGGAGCGGCACCGCGATCATGAGAGAGCTCCTCCCCGCAGATCGGTGGACCGGTATGGTCAAGGATATGGAAGTGACCGTTGGAGGAGACCCCAATAGAGGGGAAGAGGCGGAGGTCGAGGTAGATATTTAGATGGATATCGTCGCGATAACTATCGTGGCCGCAGGGATACCCGCTGGTATGACCGAGCAGAAAGCGATAACTATGCCGAATACTAGGATCACAGGGATATGGCAAATAATGATCACGAGATGGCTCGAGGCCGTGGCCGAGGTCAAGGAGAAAATCTTGGGGCAGACCAAGGTCGAAACCTAGAAGTGATTGTGATACCTGAAGATGCTCAGAACACCAACCAACAACAAGCTCCTCCAGGGGGAAATCAGGCAGAAGTACCTCAACCCCAAGGTCCACAGCCTCACATGCAAACTATCCCATGTGTAGGAATCTTCAATGTGGATGATCTGAAAAGGCTGCTTAACCACTTGGAAGGGAGAGTAATGGCCACGGCCGAAATTCCTTCTCCATTCTCTGTGGCAGTAAGAGAGGCGCAGTTGCCGGCCGGATATCGCAACACTACTAGTGATCTCCGTTTCCATGAAAGCTCAGTCCCAGACTTGGCTCAATGTCGGCTTTTAACGGTGACTTTTAGAGAGAGCACCCAACAATGGTTTCAGAAGCTCGGACCAGGAGTAATCACTTCCTGGGAACAAATGAAGACCCTGTTCCTGACCCAAGTTCCAAACCACCGTGAGGTATGCTCCCTCTGTTACAACTCTCTCCAATGTAATGCAAAGGGAAAATGAAAGCTTGACGTCCTACTTTAAAAGATTCAACGCTGAGTCCACCAGCGTAATAGGAGCTTCGGACGAAGCTTTGAAAAGCTTTTTGATAGCAGGGCTAAGGGTCGGCTCGAATTTCTGGAAGCATTTACAAGGAAAAGACCCGGCCACTCTAGCGGATGTCTTTGCTTTGGCAGAATCATTTAAAGCTATAGAGCAGTCTCTGGCAGAGGTACAACCAACTTCGCAAGCGAGTCAGAGAAGCAAAGCAAGGAAGAGAGACAGATCTCCAAGCCCAAGGTATAAAAGGAGTAGTCGAAGCCCAAATCGGATAAATGCCATGACCACAAGGAGGGAATGGAGCCCCCCTCGAGCTATGACTACAGATCAAGCAGGTATACACCTTTGGCCGCATCTATTGAACATATCTTTGAGGTAAACAGGAATAGAGGGTTGTTCAGAAAACCTGAGGCTCGTCTTGGCAAAGTAAAGATAAGAAGAAATATTGTGAATACCATGAGTCATCCGGACACAACACACATGAGTGTCGGCAACTAAAGGATGAGATCGAAGCACTTATCAAGGAAGGATATCTTGGCGAATGGGTGGTTAAGGAAGTAGGAGGCATAAGGATAGCGTTGACAGAGTAAAGGAAGAAGGAGGTTGAGCCCTTCGAGGGCCGAACAATGAAGCTTTGGAAGAAAATAAGTTCGTCAGGGATGGCAACATCTGAGCAATCTACAGAGGAGATCTTGGGATGGAATGCAGTAACAGAGCCTTGGCAAGGTATGCAAGGGAAGCCCGGTTCAGACCTCTAACCGACATTCATAGGGTGGAAACTCTGCCACCCAAGGTATTTAAGGGTGAGTCCATGGACATCACCTTCAGAGAAGCATATGCCTGGTGGGTACATCACCCCCACAACGACGCACTGGTCATTTCCATCCAGATCGGGACTAAGAATATCCATAGAGCCTTCGTAGATAATGGAAGCTCGGCAAACATCCTCTACTACAGCACCTTTAAGAAGATGGGGCTACCTGATCGGGATATGCCAGGAGAAGATTCTTGGGTCTATGGTTTCTCTGGCGCGGGAGTTAGAGTCATGGGATCAATTTGATTGCCGTGTACCTTGGGAGAAAGTCCGCTGTCCGTGACAAAGATGCTCGAGTTCAAGGTTCTAAATCAGGAGTCATCCCATAACGTGTTGCTAGGATGACCTTTTTTTAGGGAAATGAGGGTCATCACTTCCACCTTACCATCAAGTTTCCAACCCCAAATAGTGTGGACAGCATAAAAGGCTCTCAATATGACTCTCGGGAATGCTACAGGCAAGCTATGAGGGGCTTTAGGAGAAAGGATGCCCACAGCGAAGATGCATCGGATGATGAGCGAGAGAAGAGCATCGAACAGCCGATCGAGTAAATTCGAGTCCATTACTATGTCGAGCAAGAAAATGAGCGCCCCACTGAATTACCTCCAGCATTGTTGTTTTTAGAAGACACAATCAGGATTGAAATATTGGAGGAAGAAGAGCCCCCAAATGACATAGTCCAAGCAGACTTCGATGGGGAACAGCTTGAAGGAAGGTTTGATGTTTTACAAAGTCTTGGGCAAGATATGCATAAGGTAGATGCCCCTCTCTCTGAGGGCGCACCCATATCTTCCAAAAATTCAAAAGAAATTGATGCCCCTGTAACGCAGGGCGCGCCTTCTAAAGAAGTTGATGTTCCTCTCCAAGAGGAAACGCCTTCTCTGCAAACTAATGAGGATCACAATCAGCTCGATTTAGATCCACGAATACCAATGCCAACGAAAAAGATGGGGCCAGCGGAAGACACAATTGAAATCCCGATTGATGAAAAAGATCCAAGTAAAGTTCTGAGAATTGGATCTCAATTGGCACCAAGATTGAAGGAAGGGCTTTCAATATTTCTCTTGGCAAACCTTGATATATTTGCATGGAACCATTCTGATATGGTGGGAATTGACCCGAAAGTTATGTGCCATCATTTGAACATTGACCCTAAGCATAAGGGGATCAGGCAAAAGCGGAGAGCCGTAAGTGAAGAAAGGGCAGTAGCCTTGGCAGAAGAAGTGGATAGACTTTTGGATGTCGGACTAATCAGGGAATCTTTCTACCCAGATTGGCTGGCGAATCCGGTGTTAGTGAAAAAACCTCACGGCAAATGGAGAACATGTGTGGATTTCACCGATCTAAACAAAGCATGCTCAAAGGATAGCTTCTCTTTGCCAAGAATTGACCAGTTGGTCGATGCCACGGCAGGACATGCCTTGCTAAGTTTCATGGATGCATACTCCGGGTATAATCAAATTCCCATGTATGAGCCTGACCAAGAGCACACCTCTTTTATTACTGATAGAGGGCTCTATTGCTATGTTGGGATGTCATTTGGTCTGATTAACACTGGGGCCACTTATCAAAGATTGGTAAACAAAATGTTTAAAAAGTAGATTGGGAAGACTATGGAGGTGTACGTGGACGATATGCTTGTAAAATCTAAAGGGGCGGAAGACCGCATAGCAGACTTAGCTGAGATGTTCCATATTTTGAGAAAATATAGGATGAAGCTGAATCCTCAAAAGTGTGTATTTGGTGTGGAATTAGGAAAATTCTTGGGATTCATGGTTAACCACCGAGGAATTGAGGCAAACCCGGCAAAAATCAAAGCTCCGTTGGACATGAAATCTCCCATTAGCGTTAAGCAAGTGCAAAGCCTGACGGGAAGGATTGCGGCTTTAAATCTATTTGTCTCAAAATCATCGGATAGATGCAAGGAATTCTTCAAAGCAATCAAAGGGATGGGGAAAGATTTCGTGTGGACCTCAGACTGTGAAGAGGCTTTTTTGAAAATCAAAGAGCAGTTGGGAAATCCTCCTATGTTGGCCAAGCTGGAAGAGGGGGAAACCTTAATTCTTTACTTGACAGTTTCAGAATATTCCGTCAGCATGGTGTTAGTGAAGGAGGAAGCGAGCCACCAATCGCCTGTGTACTATGTAAGCAAAAGGTTGCTGGATGCTGAGACTAGATATACCAGCATGGAGAAATTGGTGTACGCCCTTATCCTTGAGGCACGAAAGTTAAAACCGTATTTCCAAGCTCACCGAATAGAGGTTCGCACCGTTTATCCACTTCGGCATATTCTGCATAAACCTGAATCGTCGGGAAGAATGTTAAAGTGGGCGATAGAGCTGGGACAATTCGATTTGGAATATTTCCCTCGTACGGCGATCAAGGGATAAGCACTGGCTCATTTCATACTTGAGTTTGACTCTGAAGTAGACAATAAGGCTATTGTATTGGCAGAACCTTCCTTACAAGGAAATCCTCCTGTCGACGTGAGAGAAGAGTTCCCACACCCTTGATGGGTCTTGCATGTTGATGGGGCTGTGAATAATAATGGAGCAGGTGCCGGGATTATCTTAATCACCCTAAAAGGGCATCGTTTAATGAGTGCCATCCACTTCAAATTTTATGTCACTACCAATGATGTTGAGTATGAAGTATTGATCAATGGTCTGAAAATAGCTCTGGAAGTGGGGGTTGTGAACTTGATTGCTCAGAGTGACTCTAAGTTAGTTGTAAACCAAGTCAATGGAGGTTTTCAGGCCCGAGGACCTCGGACATAGTTATATATGAGATGTGTGCAGCGTCTACTGGAAAACTTTGGAAGTGCTAGGCTAGAAGGTGTGCCAAGGGAAGAGAATAGTAATGAAAATGCCTTGGCAAAGATGGGGTCGCAAATGGACAATGTCCAACTTGGGCAAATTCCTTTGGGAATCCAAGAAATCCCAAGTATTCTAGAAGTAGGGGTGTTCCAGACACAAGAGATCTCGCGGGAAAATTGGATAACCCCCATTCATAACTATATTAACGGGAGCTTTGCCAGAAGACAAGTTACAGGCTCGACGCCTTCGCTACCAGGCTGCGAAGTACGTTGAGTATGATGAGGTATTGTATAAGAGAGGGTTTAACCAACCACTGTTATGTTGCATGGACCTGGATGAAGGGAATTATATCCTCAGGGAGGTGGACGAAGGAATTCGTGGCAATCACTCGGGAGGTGGTTCGTTGGCGTTAAAAGTCCTCAGACAAGGATATTACTGGCAAACTATGAAAGATGATGCCTTCAAGTTTGTTCGGGCTTGTGACTGTTGCCAGCGATTCGCTAATTATTCCAATGCCCCGGCAACGTCTATTACTTCATTAGCAAGTCCTTGGCCTTTTGTCATGTGGGGGATTGATCTCATTAGAGAATTGCCAAAAGCCAACGGGGGTGTGAAATATGCTGTGGTGGCCGTTGATTATTTTACTAAATGGGCGGAAGCCATGCCACTAGCCACGATCACGGCAAAGAAAATAAAAGACTTTGTTTTCAACTCCATAGTCTGCAGGTTCGGTATTCCATACAAACTCATCTCGGACAATGGAAAGCAGTTTGACAATAAAGAGCTAAGGAAGCTTTGTGAAGACTTAAACATTAAGAAAGATTTTGCTGCGGTCTATCACGCGCAAAACAATGGTCAGACATAAGCCATAAACAAAATCATTAAGCACACTTTAAAGGATAAGCTGGAAGAAAATAAGGGAGATGGGCCAGAGAAGATGCCCATGGTCCTTTGATCTTACAACACAACTCCTAGATCAACCACAGGAGAGTCCCCATTTTTGCTGAGTTATGGGTATGAGGCTATGGTTCCTGTGGAAGTAGGAGTCAGATCCCTACGAATGGACTTGTTTGTTGAGGAAGATGTAGAAGTTAACCAAAGGCTCCACTTGGATTTTCTAGAAGAAGCCATAATGGACTCTCAATTGAAGCTTGCTGCATATCAGCAGAGAATTACAAGGTATTTTAATAAGAAGGTTAAGTTTGTGACATACAAGGTGGGAGATCTGGTGTTGCGAAAAGTCATGTCGAACACCAAAATAGCTCAGCATGGAGTGCTTGAAGCTAACTGGGAGGGACCGTACAAGGTCAAGGCTATACTCTGGAAGGGAACCTATCGCTTGGAAGATTTGGATGGCAAGCTTATTCCCCGGGTTTGGAATGCGGAGCATCTACGGAAGTATTATCAGTAGGGTGTGGCTTTGACCCCCTTATTTCTATGATTAATTCCTATGTAATAGACTAGTAGCAAATAAATTCCTCCTAGCCTAGGGGGTAGTATATATGACTACGAACTTTTGGAGCTAGCCGAAGGATAAAATTTTCAAATAATTTCCCCACAGAGCATAGTAGCCATGGGACTGGTGTAATTTTTACACTAGAGCATTATTAATAAAAGGAAAAAGTTGATTCAAATTTTTTTGATTGCTTGGCATATAAACTGTAAGGGGAAGTTAGGGCGCGCCCTGGTAACAAAGTCCCCTCATAATACAGAAAAAGTTAGTTATGATAAGACAACAAAAGACATCCATGATATGATAAGACAACAAAATTCCATCATTGTACTAGGGAATATGCCCTCTAAATCAGAAGTTGTAAGAAAATCTGTTAAAGAATAGAGGCGCGCCCTAATGAAAGAATGTGCCTTAAAACCTCTGCATACCTATAAAATCTTAGCAAAAATAAAAGTATAAGATTATCTGGAAAAAACTAAGACAAAATATTGTATAAAACAAGGCACGCCCTAACGGTAAATGCCCTCAACTCTCAGATCCAAGTCCCTAACCAAAGCACAAACCAAGGTCAACAAGGGAGATATCATGTACATCTGTGACATCAAGAAATTCTCTGATCTAAACCTCTATCTACATGAACTGGAAGAAGTTAGAGGGATTGATGATTACAGGAATCTACCTGAAAGGTTAGTATTCAAGTACAAGGGAGGAAAAGAGATATCATGGCCACTTCACAGGATTCTTCAAGAGAGCCAATTTGTACTGATAAAAGTTTATTCTTCCTTCAAAAAGAACTCTGGATTCAATGTGACAGCTAGAAGATTAGTTCTAAAGAAGATTGAAGAACTGAGGAGTATTAGAGCCAAAGATGCACTCCCAAAGACTTTAACTATTCCTTACACTGGGAGTAGAATGCATCTAAGGCCCTACTGGCTGATGGAATTCATGGATGATAAGGGAGTTAGAAGATTCTTCAGATTAGAAGACCAGTTGAGCATCTCTAGCAATGAGACTCTTCTGGAAATGCAAGGAATGCTAGATCTGTCAGAATCTGATGAACTTGAATTCCACAGACAGCTCCAAAATCAAATAGAAGAAAACAACAGGAGGCTTGGGAAGAAATCCAGACAATTAAGGAAATAGATCAATTTGCTCAGACTAGAGGAGCACCTTGAAAATGATTGTGAGCAAATCTTTATACACTTTATCTTGTAAATTTTTCAGTAAATAATGCAGCATTTTTTAGTTTTATCTACTACCTTTTAAATCTGTATTTTTAGGGTGTTTTGTTATCATCAAGTTTCTCTTAATTTATGGCTACAATTCTAGTAGACATAAATTGGGGGAGATTGTTAGGAATATGTTGTGAACTTGATGATTACATTAACAAAACACCTTAGTAGATTTAACTTAGTGAAAAATATAGCACTCTACGGATGATCAAATATAGTCCCGACGGATAATGATTTGACATCCATCGAGTTAGTAGCTTATGTAACAATAAGTATTGTAACACATTTCTGTGAACAACTTTGTATAGATCCTGTAGTAGCATATGAGTCATGTTGACTATTATTAGATATGCAAAATAGGCTGATTAATTGTAAATATAAGATGTCTTGTAATTCTGCATAAGTGAAATGAAGTCAAGTGTCAAATAGCTACCCGACGGATGATCAACAAAGCTACCCGACGGATGATCAACAAGGCAACCCGACGGATGACAAGCATGTACCCGACGGATGATCAATTCAAGCATCTGTTGACAGTGACAAGACAGTCACATGCATTGGGTGTTTACAAAAGGAATGTGGGAGCCTGTTTAACAGGAAATGAAGAACAAAGAAGCATTACCATTTCCATGCAAGTTAAGAAGATTTTCAAAGATGCTGGAATAGAGTAGTGAAGCAGCATGAAGTTTGACTTGATAGTTTTGTTTTATTATCTTGTCTTATTACCATGTAAACTTGGTGATATATAAACCAAGTGTAGCTAGTGAAACAAATAACTAAGCAAACACTTTTAGAAGAGAAATAGAAAAAACTGTAACTGTTAAGAATTTCTCTGTAGTTTGTTTGTTCACTTGTAAAGCAGCTGTGAGATAATTTATTCTTCACAGAGTTCTTAAATCGATATATATAGTGGATACTTTCAAATCCACCAGAAAGTTTTAAAAGCTTGTGTCTTTTATTACTTTATGTTTTTGATCCACTTAACTTGTTATTCCGCACCTTGCAAATCAAAACACTTATATATATAGTTTAAGTTAGAACATTTTATAGTTCAAGAAAAAGGTTACTAGAATTACATTCAACCCCCCTTCTGTAATTCTTGCTGCATTGTTAGGGACTAACAGACAATTTAGATTCTGAAGAAGAGGTGAACTATGCTTTGATGGCAAATGCTGATAACAGTTCTGAAATTGCTGAATTGAAGGTACCTCATTCAACTCTTACTTTTCATACTGATGATATTTCTGAGCTAAGATTATATCTGAAAACCATGTTCATTAGTTTTAGAGATCAGACTTTAGAAAATGAAAGATTAAAATCTGAAAGTCTTGCTCTTAAAAACAGAAATTACTACTTGGAAAAAGAGTTAGTAATATTCCATCAAACTCAGAAAGAAAGAGATGAGGCTTTTTATGTTAAAGATGAGCTGCTAAAATTGAATAAATCTCTTAAATCTGAACTAGAAAATGAAAAGGAGATAATCAAAACTTGGACTAACTCTGGAAGAACAACTCAGAAAATCTTAGAAAATGGAAATTGGAAAGAAGGACTAGGTTATCTAGATGATAAAGAAGAAAAGGAAACTGTGTCATCTAAACCAAACTTTACCAAGAAAGCTGAAAAGCCTAAAGTTAATCCTGTCAAGTTTGTGTCAAATTCTGACAAGTCAAAATCTGAAAAGGAAGTTAAGGACAAATTAACTTCTGACAAATTAAAACAGGATAAACCAGCTGTAGTAAACATTGGCTTAATGACAAAGAAGCAGCTTAAGCATAACCTGAAAGAGATTAAAAAATATGAACAAGATCAAGGAAGCTAGGAAAAATAGGAATGGAAAGGAAGGTGTGAATAAAAGTAATAATTATATGCTTGTTCCTAATACTCCTAGAAAGAAATGCTATAATTGTGGAAACTCTAACCATCTTGCTTCTTTTTGCAGGAAAAATAAAGATATAAACTCTTTGCCTCCTAGATCAGGAGTTAAGAGTCAGTCTGTTAGGTTTAAACCACAAAATCTTTGTTTTCATTGTGGTAGTTTATGGCATTCTATTTATACTTGTAAGGAATATCATAGTTTGTACTATGATTATTATCAAATAAAACCTTCTTTAAAGAAAGTTAGTGTAATTCCTTCTGGTGTAAATTTTGATGCAAAGTCTGATATAAAGTCTGATAAAAAGCATGTTAGCATAAACTCTGAAACTAAATCCGCTGCAAATGCTAACAAACTTAAAAAGACCAAAGGATCCAAGCAAGTCTTGGTCCTTAGAACTAACCAATAGTGGTCTTTGTGATTACAGGGCAACAGGAAAAATATCTTAGTTCTGGATAGTAGATGTTCAGGACATATGACTGGAAATAAAGCCCTGCTATCAGACTTTGTGAAGAAAGCTGGCCCGGGAGTTTCTTATGGAGATGGAAACATGGGAAAGACTCTGGGATATGGCAATATCAATCTTGGGAATGGCATAATTGAATCAGTAGCTCTTGTCTCAGGACTTGAACATAATCTGCAAAGTGTGAGTCAAATCTGTGACAGAGGTTATCATGTGGATTTCTTTGAAGAACACTGTGAAATTGTAAGTAATTCTACAGGCAAAGTGGTTCTGAAAGGTTACAGACATGGTAACATATATGAAGCCAGACTTTCAACAAATTCTGATGGTTCTGCAATCTGTCTGTTAAGTAGAGCATCAATTGAAGAAAGCTGGAATTGGCACAAGAGACTCTCTCATTTAAATTTCAACAACATAAATGAGCTAGTAAAGAAAGATCTTGTGAGAAGACTGCCAAAATCAGTAATTTGCTCCTGATGGTCTTTGTGACTCATGTCAAAAGGCAAAATAAAGAAAATCTTCCTTCAAGAGCAAAACTGAATCCTCAATTCTTGAGCCTTATCACTTACTACATATTGATCTATTTGGTACAGTCACTGTCATGTCCACTGCAAAAAAGAAATATGCTATGGTTATAGTGGATGAGTTCACAAGATACACTTGGGTGTATTTCTTGCACAAGAAGAATGAAACCGCATCTACTCTAACTGATCATGTCAGACAGCTGGATAAGTTAATCAAAGATTCTGTTAAAATAATAAGAAGTGATAATGGCACTGAGTTCAAAAATTCAATCATGGAAGAGTTCTGCAAAGAGCATGGAATAAAGCAGGAATTTTCTGCAGCTGGAACTCCACAGCAGAATGGAGCGGTAAAAAGAAAGAACATGACTCTTATTGAAGTTGCACGAACTATGCTTGATGAAGCAAAGCTACCAACCTACTTTTGGGCTGAAGCTGTGCAGACTGCTTGTTTTACACAGAATGCTACACTCATAAACAAGCATGGAAAAACACCATATGAGATGGTAAAGAAAAAAAAGTCAAATCTGAAATACTTTCATGTGTTTGGATGCAAGTGTTTTGTTCTTAAGACTCATCCTGAACAGCTGTCAAATTTTGATCTAAAAGCTGATGAAGGAATTTTTGTTGGATATCCACTTTCCACAAAAGCCTTCAGAGTCTACAATTTAAGAACAAGAGTTGTCATGAAATCTATCAATGTATCTTTTGATGATAAAAAGATTATTGGACTTGAAGATTTCAATGATCATAATCAGCTGAGATTTGAAAATGAAGATGTAAATTCTGATTCTGTAAATTCTGATGACCTAAGTCATGATCCTGTAAGTTCTGACGGGTTAAATTCTGATGTCATTGAAACTGTGGTAGCTACTCCAAAGGAAAATGCACATGTTCAGGGGGAGCAAGGTGATGAACATACCACATCTCAAGATTCTCAAGAAGCATCAGAACCAGTCACTGGCTCTTCAAGTTCTGACTCATCAAGTGCTAATGAGCCAAATATAACAATTCTGGAAACTCTGATTCTTCAATTCCTGAAGGATCCAACTCAAATTCTGAAATCTCAGAGAGCATAACTTCAGGGGGAGCATCAGAAAATGCTAATGGAGACAACATGGATCATGGGGGAGGATCCAGTTCTAGAGATCCACTACCATCTGCAAGAAAGTGGACTAAAGCACACACACCTGATTTAATAATTGGAGATCCTGAAGCAGGTGTCAGAACTAGAACTGCAACATCAAATGAATGTCTCTATCATTCCTTTCTATCTTAGACTGAACCAAAGAAAGTGGAAGAAGCTCTTCAAGATGCTGATTGGGTGCAAGCAATGCAGGAAGAGTTAAATGAATTTGAAAGAAATAAAGTCTAGACCCTAGTGCCAAGACCAAAGAACAAATCCATTATTGGAATAAAATGGGTGTTCAGAAACAAAACTGACAGTGATGGCATAATTACAAGAAACAAAGCAAGGCTGATTGCTAAAGGTTACTCTCAACAGGAGGGTATTGACTATGATGAATCATTTACTCCAGTTGCTAGATTGGAAGCCATAAGAATCTTTTTGGCTTATGATGCTCACAAGAAGTTTAAAGTCTTTCAAATGGATGTGAAAAGTGCTTTTCTCAATGGAGAATTGGAAGAAGAGGTATATGTTGAACAACCTCCAGGCTTTGTAGATCCAAAATTTCCAAATCATGTCTACAGGATTGACAAAGCACTTTATGGTCTTAAGCAAGCTCCAAGAGCATGGTATGAGACTTTAGCTCAATTTCTTCTGGAAAATGGATTTACCAGAGGCACAATTGATAAAACTATGTTCTACCTCAACCATGGAAAGGACTTACTTTTGGTACAGATATATGTTGATGATATCATCTTTGGCTCTACAAATACAAAACTTTGTGAAAGATTTTCCAAGTTAATGCAGTCAAGATATTAAATGAGTATGATGGGAGAGTTGAGCTATTTTTTGGGACTTCAAGTCAAGCAAACTGAAGAAGATACTGTCATAAATCAATCCAAGTACACCAGAAATTTACTTAAGAAATTTGGAATGCAAGACAGTTCAACTGCATCCACTCTCATGGCCACTGCCACCAAGTTAGATAAAGATACTGGAGCATCAGTAGATATTACTAACTACAGAGGTATGATTGGCTCTTTACTCTATTTAACTGCAAGTAGACCTGATATCATGTATGCTACTTGTCTTTGTGCAAGATTTCAGGATGATCCAAGAGAACCTCATCTAATAGCTGTGAAAAGAATTTTCAAGTACCTCAAGGGTACAGCTGATCTAGGATTGTGGTATCCTAGAGAATCAGATTTTAAGCTAATAGGTTACTCAGATGCAGATTTTGCAGGATGCAAAATAGACAGGAAAAACACCAGTGGAAGCAGCCAATTTCTTGGAGGCAGATTGGTTTCTTGGTTTAGCAAGAAACAGAAATCAATTTCCACATCAACTGCAGAAGCAGAATATATTGCTGTAGGAAGCTGTTGTGCACATATTCTTTGGACGAAGAATTAGTTACTGGACTATGGGTTAGAATTTTCTAAAATACCCATTTACTGTGATAATCAAAGTGCTATTGCTATGATAGGTAATCCAGTTCAACACTCAATGACAAAGTACATCAGCAATAGGTACCATTTCATAAGGGAACATGTGATGGAAGGTACAATGGAATTACATTTTGTCCAAACAGATCAACAACTAGCAGATATCTTCACAAAACCACTACATGAAGCTACTTTTACAAGACTGGTAAATGAACTTGGAATGGTTTCAGGTTCTTTCTCAAAATCTATTTAGTTTTTGTTCTCATGCATCAGACTTTATGATCAGTGTTTACATATTATCTTATCTCCATGTAATCTGTGCTTAAATTGTAATATATTAAATACTGATTGTTATCTCATGTGATTCTATATACTCTGATAGTGTTTTGAATGTTCTGTGACTATTCAATCCAATGAGGATTATTTTGTTAGATGCTGACTTAGTAATCTTTAACAAACTATGTATCCCATGTTTGAATTAGTTGTTTATGTGGAAATCAATAACACAAGCAAATTCTGATTTTGATCTTACTCAAATTTACTTTGTGTATCTTATTACTAAGTCACAAACTAGATTATTGCTTCTTATCTGTCAAATTTTGATGTCAGTAAATCTTAAGGATGAACTACATGCTTGATAAGCCTCACTTATCTGAAGAAAACAAAAGAAAAGAAAAATTGAAATCAGGTACTCCTTTGAGATCTAGAGTAATTTATGTGAGAGGGGAGATCCAAGTGCATTGCTGGTATTAAGTTATATGCATTAGAAAAACAAATTAATTTTTCTTGGTGACTTTTCACATTCTCTGATTACTGGAGAAATACTCTGATAACAGCATAAATTCTGATGGCAGTTGTAACTCATTTACACTAAAAAACCACTGTCTAAAGAATTTCAAAAGATGCATAAAATGAGCACAAACAGTTGAGGTGGATTCTTGCATAACTTTATTATATAGTAGACTTCATAATTCAAGACAGATTTTAAGCACTTTTCTTAGTTATGCCTTATTTCTAAGATATACTGAAGTTTATCAGACTTTAATCTTTATCTGATCATTTGCACATGCACACACTATCACTCCATATGAATGATGGAAATTACTGTGGTGATTAAGTTGTTTCTGACAAACAGTTAAGTATCATTTGCATAAATTCTGAGGACAAGTTTTGATGAAAGTTCTGATGATTAAATTCTGAAGAAACCAGTCAGTATTTGTGTAAAGAATCACGAAAACAGTCATTCACTTTTTGAGTACAGAAGCCATGTTCTGATGACCATTAAATTCTGATAATAGTCCAGTTCTGATGCAAATCCTGATGGAAACTTTGATGCTTATGTGGCATTATTTAATTACTTGACTTATTTTTTGTATTTACTGTTACTGTCATTTTTATCAGAAAATGATTAAGTGAGATAACAACAGTGATAATCATTTGGTTTATGGGTTGCGTGTTTGTTTTGAAAAACAGCATGTGAGCAATAATTACTGCACATTTCCCGTGCCCACTAACCACTGTTTTGACTATTTACTGCGTGACAGGTGTCAAATGTCTGTTTTACTTCCAAAAAGAGCCATTAAGTGGAAAGAGTATATATATTAGAGTTAAAATATTTTACAATCTTTTACCTACTCTTACTATATCTCTTATTTCTTTTACCATATCTCTTTTTCTCTCTATTTTCTGACAGACTCTCTTACAGGCATTTTATCAAACACCTTTCGTACACATAATTTTTCACTTAATTTCTTACAGAAATGGCACCAGAGGACATTATCTTTAATGGAGCCAAATTCGTCCCCAACAATTATATGGTTATTCTCAGCAAGGACGAAGCTCCATCAGATCTTCACTTCATCCAAGACTTTCTTGCTCGCAGTGAGATTGGGTATGCTTTGACCCAACCACAATTACTCTCAGGAACACAGATACTAGAGTTTTGGAGGAGTGGAGTTTATAATGATGGTGGTGAAAATGGGTCCCCAAGCATTATTTTCACAACTGGGGAAGATGAGCATCTGGTTACCTTGTCTACTATTCGACAAGCTTTGCATCTACCAGAAAACTGTACTTACAGTTTACAAGTTGGGGAGTCAGCTCTTCAAAATATGATGGCAAATCTTGGGTATGAGAAATTTTTGTCCAAGATGGGACAACTGAAGAGGCCCTACATCAGGAGGGAGTGGAGCTTCTTTTTCGACTGTATTACCAAGGCCTTTGCCAACAAATGCTCCAACTTTGATGTTATTCCAATTCTGAGTCAGCAAATAGGGTATGCACTTCTAAATCAAACTCACTTTGATTATGCTACTGCTATTTTGGGTTTTATTGGGGATAGGATGAAGGAGGACCCAAATACTGTTTATTTTACTAGGTTTTGTCAGCTTATATACAGTTTTTGTTGTTCTGACAAGCCTCAAAACTTTAGTGAGTCAATTCAACCTTTTAAACTTCATAAAAGGGCTTTCACTGACTTGTTATCTACCGATAATAAGAAAAACTTACTAAGACCCCTTCAAATTCCTGAATCTGTAAAACAGTTCTTAGTAAACTCTGACCCCAACACATACACACCCAAATTTCCTGAAGTTGCACCCTCTCAACCTCCACCAACACAGCCTTCCACTACTCAACCACAACCTACTATCAGAACCTACTATCAACCATCCTCTGGTACTTCTCAAAAGGTGCCAGTTGTAAAATCTGACACATCCTCTAAGCCCACAACCAAAAGAACTAAATATGTTCCTAAATCTCCACCAAGGAGAAGAAGGATGATTCTTAGAGATGAATCAGATGAAGATGAACAGGTCCAGGTTCCTGCATCAGAACCCATGACAATAGAAGCTGAAAAATAAATTTTTCAGAAGGAGGTAGCAGCTGAAGAGGTAACTCCTCAGAAGGAGAATGAAGCTGAGGGTTCTGGTATTTTAAAAGGGAAAAGACATTCAAGTTCTGATGCTGCTCAAGCAACACCTCCACCATCTAGAAGATCAAAGAAGAAGAGAGCAGGTGTGAACATTACACAAGCTCAATATGAAGATGCTGAGGAAGGGGATCAGGAATCTCTGATCTCATCAGAACCTATTGTAATTGAAGCCCTTCCAGCATCTGAAGACACTGTTCAAGACACAGTGATCACACCTCATATATTTCCATTCAAGGATACTGCTACAGTTGAAGATTCAGGATTAAGCCCTGAAATTGACTTTCACAGGCTGAACATTCCAACTGTGTTATTTCTGGAAGCACCAACAGCACAAGTATCAACTCCACCTGTTTCTCCATTAAATGTTGATATTCCTACTACTCCAGTTCTGGATCTAGAACCTGAAACAAATGAAGTTGTTCCAGAATCACATTCAGTGACACACATTCTTGTATTATCAAAAGATGATGAGATTCTCTCAAGTTCTGGAGACAGTGCTCCAGCAAGTGCTCCTGTAAATGCTCCAATTCTTGGAAATGAGGCATTGTTAAAATTTGTTGAAGAAGATGCTCATGTTCCATGGAAAGAAACTCACAGAAAAGTTGAATGGACCAAGAAGTGGAATGAATCTGACTTCATTCCAAGCTCAAAAGTTCTGTCAGATCATATTACAAAAGCTGATGAGTTGTTGACAAATTCTGATTTTAAAGCACAACTTAAAGTCACAGCTCTCAGTACCAAAAATCTTCAAGGTCTACACTCCACAACTCATGAAAAGGTTAATAAACTTCAAGAAACAGCTGATAAGCTGGATATGGAGATCAAGCTAGACAGGAAGAGGTTTATCAGACCTATTCAAGAGAAAGTTGAAGCTATTGAGAAAGTTCAAGAAGAGCAGCAGGCCCAACTGGCTGAGGTCCTACAAAATCAAGCTGCTCAACAGACTCAATTGAATGAGATCCAATCTTCAGTGGAACTTCTTCTTTCTCTACTCCTATCAGATGATGCCAAAAATGGGGAGAAGGTAGTTAAGTCCAAATGCTCAACTAGCCAAACTCTGAAGAAAAAGGATGATTCTGAAGATGACCAGGGAAACCCTAGCAAGGGCAAAGGTCAAGGTCAAGGGCAAAGCAGCAAAGTTTCTTCACAGAAACTAATTTCTGATTCTAGCAAATCTTCTACACAGAAGAATTCAAGTTCTGAAGCTGTAAATGCTCAAACTCTGATAGCAAGTTCTGATAATCGACATCTGATATCAAGTTCTGATGTTCTCATTCAGTCTGGAAGTCAAGACTCTCAGAAGTTTTTACAAACTCTGAAGCTTAAGGGAAAGGAGACTACTGTCTACTATAAAGATCCCAAGATTCAGACACTTGATGAAGAAATTGCTAAAAGATTGTTTCTCAAACATAATCCTGGAATGGATTTAAAGACTCTAAAGGAGGAAGAAGCTGGATTTGCAGTTGAGAAGACAAATCCTAAGTCTAAAGCTTCTAATGCAAAGAAACCTCCTAGGCCTAAGGAAAAAGACATTGTGATCAAGGAAAAATTAACTTCTGAGGCTTCAAAGCCCAAGACAAGATCACAAGTTGAGATTGATCCCAAAGCAAAAGGGAAAGAAAAGGTTGATGAACCAACAAAGATTCAGAAGAAGAAAATTCTCTCCGTTCTAATAGATCATGCCTATCAAGCTACAATGCATGATGATGATACTCTGATAGAAGAGGAAGTTGAATCTTTGAAGATGTTAGGAATATATGTGCATTAGTTTGATGATATGTTTAACAAAACACTTAAGTAGAAATTTAGTGTCTGTAGCCTCAACGGATAAGACCACTTTGGCTATCCGTTGATGGTGTAGCTTTACTTAGAAATAAGTCTAGTATTGTAGCATATTTCAGTCTCTGTATTTAAAATTGTAATTCTTAGAAGTTGAGAGAAACTATGAGTCATGTTGACTACTAGATGATATGCAGATAGGAAGGCCAATTGTAAATATTTCATGCCTTGTAATTTTGTATAAATGAAGTGGTATCAACGGATGACTTAAAAGACCTTCAACGGATGAGAAGCTAAGCTTCAACGGATGTCTCTAAAGCTTCAACGGATAACATCCTTCAACGGATGAGAGCATCAACGGATGAAAGCTTCAACGGATAACATCCTTCAACGGATGAAGTCATCAACGGATGAAAGCTTCAACGGATGTTCTGCTAATCAGCCGTTGATAAGTGGTAGTTGTACCTACAAGCAGAGGCACGTGGGTTGACAGAGAAAACTGAGATGTGGTAGCCGAATTTCAGGATCAACAGAAAAAGCAGCCGTTCTTCTTTTGTACAAAGTTGCAATAGTCAACAAAGTACTTGAGTGAACAGGAAAAGAAGCAAGTGAAGAACTTATTTTACTATTGTAATTTTATATTGTTTTTCACTTGTACACTTGGTAATATATATGAACCAAGAAGAAGCTAGTAATTAGATAGATTTTTCCAGAGCTGTTAAGAAATATCTTGAGAGAAAATTCATCTAGTTTGTACTAGGATGCAGCTGTGATCAACATTGTTGAACACAGATTTTCTAATATACCATCTCTGGTGGAACAACAAATCCACCAGAAAAGTTTTTAAGGTCTGTTGTGTTCTTTACATTTGTGCTTGAATATATATCTGTCTGTATTAGCTTAAAGCAATTCACACACTTGTTCTTCTTGAACACACAACTTTATAAACTGCTCAAAACTTGAAAAAGTTTTGAGATTTACATTCAACCCCCCTTCTGTAAATCTCATTGTTAGTCTTCTAGGAATAACAATTGGTATCAGAGCAGGCTCTTGACACACAAAGAGTTTAAAGATCTTGGAATCTAACAAAGATGAGTAAGAAGGATATTGGAGTAAAGATCCCAGTTCTTGACAAAGACAGTTATCACCACTGGAAGGTGAAAATGCACCTTCATCTACTCTCCCAAGATGAAGGTTATGTAAACTGCATTGAGAATGGTCCTCACATTCCCCACAAAGTAGCCACAGTTGCTACGGCCACAATTGCTGTTGGTCAATCCATTCCAAAACCCAGAGCAGAATGGACAATGGAAGACACAGAAGAAGTCCACAAGGATAAGAAGGCTATGAACATTTTGTTTAATGGTCTTGACAAGGATATGTTTGATAATGTGATAAATTGTTCAACTGCCAAAGAGGTTTGGGACACAGTTCAGCTGCTGTGTGAAGGTACAGAACAAGTAAGAGAGAACAAAATGCAGCTTCTCATTCAACAGTATGAGCACTTTCATTTTGAAGAAAATGAATCTTTAAATGACACATTCAATAGATTCCAAAAACTGTTGAATGGACTGAAGCTGTATGGTAGAGTGTACCAGGTGAAGGATTCAAATCTTAAATTTTTGAGATCCTTACCAAAGGAATGGAAACCCATGACTGTTTCCTTAAGAAACTCTCAAGATTATAAGGACTTTACTCTTGAAAGATTATATGGAATCTTGAAGACTTATGAACTAGAGTTGGAACAGGATGAGGTATTGGAGAGGGGGAGAAAGAAAGGAGGTTCAGTTGCATTGGTAGCTGAAAATGAGAAAGAATGCAGAAAAGAAACTGTGAGATCTACATCAAGCTCCAAAGATGGTGTAAGAAATCCAGAATCAGACAAGGGTAAAGGGCAAGTTGCTGAAAATGAAGACAACTCCAGTCAAGATGACTCTGATGGTATTGATGAGCATCTTGCATTTCTGTCCAGGAGATTTGCAAAGATGAAGTTCAGGAAAAACACTAGAGCCACTAAACCCCATAAGAACATGGTGGACAAATCCAAGTTCAAGTGTTTTAATTGTGGTATGAGTGGACACTTTGCAAGTGAGTGCAGAAAGCCAACCTCTGAAAAGAAGAAATTTGAACAAGTAGATTACAAAAAGAAATATTTTGATCTGCTCAAACAGAAGGAAAGGGCTTTCATTACTCAAGAAAGAGACTGGGCAGCTGATGGAGAAGAAGAGGATGAAGACATGGAATATGTTAACTTGGCTCTCATGGCTGATTCTGAGGAGAATGAAGTTAGTTCATCAAGCAACCAGGTAATTACTACTGATATAACACAGCTTACTAAAGAAGAGTGCAATGATGCTTTTAATGACATGTCTACTGAACTGTATCATTTGCGTGTATCTCTTAAATCTCTTGCTAAAGAAAATAGTAGGATTAAAGAGAACAATCTGTTTTTAAGTAATAGAAATGCTGTGTTAGAAGATAAGTTAATTGACCTAGAAAAGACTAAGCTGCATTGTGTATCTGTTGAAAATGAACTAGCTGAATCTATTAAGAAAGTAGAAATACTTTCCAATCAATTAGAGAAAGAGCAAGAGGTGATTAAAGCCTGGAAAACATCTAGGGATGTAAGTGCTCAAATTGCCAAAGTCCAAGGAATTGAATCATTCTGTGAAACTGCCTGGGATAAAAATAAAAAGAAACTGGAATTAATTGATGGACTGTCAACGGATGTGGAATCAACGGATGATGAAAGTTATCCGTTGAAGGAAGAAAAGGAACATCCGTTGAAGGTTCCTCAATTAAAACAGGCAGATGTTTCTAAAAGAGAAAATCTAAAGAAACTCAACAAAAAGTTTGGTTCAACTTCAAAGAACTTTGTCAAAGAAGGAGCAAGCACATCCAAAGATGTCAGAAAGGTGAATGTAGGGCACATGACCTTAGAACAGTTAAACAATAGGCTCAAGATGGTTGAGGATAAAAAGGAATCCAAAAGGAAATCCAACAGAAATGGGAAGGTAGGAGTTAACAAACATAACAATTACACACCTGACAAGTATGCTCCTAGAAAAAGCTGTGTGCATTGTAGTAGTGTTAATCATCTATCTGCTAACTGTAAATCTATTAAGAAATCTCCCATAACTGTACCCTCTTCCATGCCTAACATGTCTGTATCACCTCTACATGCTCTGCCTGTTATGTCTCAACAAAATCCTTATGCACATTTTGCAAACATGCCATATTTTAACAATTCTTATCTTGCTGCATTCAGTATGCCTCAATTGCCATACAATATGCCAATGTGGAATAACATGTATGCACAATCCATGCCTAATAATACTATAAATGTGCTGGATAATGTTGTGACTAACCCTACACCTCAACCAACCACATCTAAGACCAAGGTTGACTCAAACTCACCTAAGTCTAAAGATGCAGGAGGAATGAAGTCTAGGAGAAAGGCTAACAAGAATGGACCCAAGGAAACTTGGGTACCAAAATCAAATTGATTGATTTTGTGGTGTGCAGGAAAATAGAAGAAATCTATGGTACTTGGACAGTGGCTGTTCAAGACACATGACTGGAGATTTCTCCCTGCTCACAGAGTTTAAAGAGAGAGCTGGCCCCAGCATAACCTTTGGAGATGACAGCAAAGGGTTTACTATGGGATATGGCTTGATTTCAACAAGGAATGTCATCATTGAAGAAGTTGCATTAGTTGATGGTCTCAAGCACAACTTACTGAGTATCAGTCAACTATGTGATAGAGGGAATACAGTTTCCTTCAATTCTGAAGCCTGTGTTGTCACTAGTAAGAAAGACAACAAAGTGGTTCTAACTGGAGTTAGAAAAGGAAATGTGTACTTAGCTGACTTCAACTCTACAGATGCAGAATCTATTACTTGTCTTTTCAGCAAAGCAAGTTCAGTTGAGAGTTGGCTATGGCACAAGAAGCTATCCCATTTGAATTTCAAGACAATGAATGATCTAGTCAAAAAGGACTTAGTAAGAGGAATTCCTCTTGTTGAATTCTCAAGGGATGGTCTGTGTGATGCTTGTCAGAAAGGCAAACAAAGGAAAGCATCATTTCAGAAGAAGCTTGAAACAACAATTGATGAACCATTACAGCTGTTACATATGGATTTGTTTGGACCAGTCAATGTATTGTCAATAGCAAGAAAAAGATATTGTTTAGTGATTGTAGATGATTTCTCAAAGTTCACATGGGTCTGTTTTCTTGGATCAAAGGATGAAGCAAGTGAAATCATTATCAATCACATCAGGCAAGTCAATAATCATCCTGACTTAAAAGTAAGAAACATCAGGAGTGACAATGGAACTGAATTCAAGAATTTGACATTAAGGCTGTTCTGTGAAGAAAATGGAATCATGCATGAGTTCTCAGCTCCAAGAACACCTCAGCAAAATGGGGTAGTTGAAAGAAAGAACAGATCTTTAATTGAGGCTGCCAGAACAATGCTTGAAGAATCAAAGTTACCAACATATTTTTGGGCTGAAGCTGTTAATTGTGCCTGTTTCACTCAAAATATTTCTCTGATCAATCAAGCTAAAGGCATGACTCCTTATCAGTTGTTCAAGAAAAGAAAACCAACTCTAAACTTTCTTCATGTCTTTGGATGTAAATGTTTTATACTAAGGAATCAATCTGACCATAAAGGGAAGTTTGATGCAAAGGCTGATGAAGGAATATTTGTTGGTTATTCAGCTGGAAAATCTTATAGGGTCTACAATCTAAGAACCAACATTGTTATGGAATCTGTGCATGTTGTGTTTGATGATAAAAAGATTGATGGACTAACAGATGAGGAACATTATGAGAGACTCAAATTTGACAATATTGAAATATATTGTGATGATAGTGAAGAAGAGATTGATGGAGACGACACTTCAAAAGGAATACAAAATTTGCTCCTGGATAATGCACAAAATTCAGCATCCGTTGAAAGACATTGTGCATCATCCGTTGAAGTACTTAATGAAACATCCGTTGATCATAGCTCATCAACTGATAATCAATTTACATCATTAATTGATGGAACTCCAAGTTCCCTGCAAAGGACCAACAACTCAGGGGGAGTTTCAACTAATCAAAACTCTATCTCACATCATGACAATACTGAGATCACCTCATCTAGAGCTCATCTTCCACCTCAAAGGAAATGGACCAAGAATCATCCCTTTGAACTGATCATTGGTGATGCATCATCTAAAGTGCAAACAAGAAGAGCTACTCAAGATGAATGTCTGTATAGTAGTTTTCTATCTCAGGAGGAACCTAAGAAAGTGGAAGAAGCCTTATTGGATCCAGATTGGATATTAGCTATGCAGGAAGAGCTAAACCAATTTGAGAGAAACCAAGTTTGGAAGCTGGTACCCAAACCAAAGAACAAGAGTCCTATTGATACAAAATGGGTATTCAGAAATAAGATGGATGAAAATGGCATTATCATAAGGAATAAAGCCAGATTGGTTGCTAAAGGCTATTCTCAGCAAGAGGGAATAGATTTTGATGAGACATATGCTCCTGTTGCAAGACTTGAAGCTATCAGAATCTTTCTAGCCTATGCAGCCCATGCCAATTTCAAAGTCTATCAAATGGATGTCAAGAGTGCATTTCTAAATGGGAAATTAGAGGAAGAAGTCTATGTAAGTCAACCTCCAGGATTTGAAGATCCAAATTTTCCAGACTATGTGTATTATCTGTTGAAAGCACTCTATGGACTGAAGCAAGCACCTAGAGCCTGGTATGAAACATTATCAAAATTTCTTTTGGAGAATCACTTCACTAGAGGTACTGTTGATAAAACTCTCTTCTTTAGAAATGTTAATGGCTCTAGTATACTTGTTCAAATTTATGTAGATGACATAATATTTGGTTCTAAAGATAATAATCTTTGTAAGAAGTTTGCTAAGCTAATGCAAAGTAATTATGAAATGAGCCTAATGGGAGAACTAACCTATTTTCTTGGTTTACAAATTAAACAAGTTAGTAATGGAATTTTCATTAGTCAAACTAAATATATTCATGATCTTTTAAAGAAGTTTGACTTAATGGAATGTTCATCTGCAAAAACTCCCATGGCCACTGCCACCAAACTTGAATTAAATAAGACTGAAAGGTCTGTGGACATTACAAGTTATAGAGGCATGGTTGGTTCACTTTTATATTTAACTGCTAGCAGACCAGATATAATGTTTGCTACATGTCTGTGTGCGAGATTTCAAGCTGATCCTAGGGAGTCTCACTTAATTGCTATCAAGAGAATTTTCAGATATCTCAAGGGTACACCAAATTTAGGAATTTGGTATCCTAGAGAATCTGGCTTTGATCTAATTGGTTATTCAGATGCAGACTATGCAGGTTGCAAAATAGACAGGAAAAGTACAACAGGCTCCTGTCAATTCCTGGGAAACAAGCTTGTATCATGGTTTAGCAAAAAGCAAAATTCAGTCTCTACTTCTACAGCTGAGGCTGAATACATTGCTGCTGGAAGTTGCTGTTCTCAAATGTTATGGATGAGGAATCAACTCCTTGATTATGGACTTCATGTTGATAGAATACCTATCTTTTGTGACAACACAAGTGCCATAGCCATAACAGAGAATCCTGTGCAGCACTCAAGGACCAAGCACATTGATATTAAGTACCACTTCATCAGGGAGCATGTCATGAATGGTACAGTAGAACTACATTTTGTTCCAAGTGAACAACAAATTGCTGACATATTTACCAAGCCACTTGATGAATCAACATTCACAAGATTGGTAAGTGAGCTAGGTATGCTTAATTACTCTTAAAATTCATGTCTTCTTTGCAATTTGATGTGGAGCCTGAAATATATTAGTTGCTAGAACAAATTTGACTTTTAACAAAGTTTATTCCATCAACGGATGTTCCCTATCCGTTGAAAGTCAAAATTGCTCTATCAACGGATATTCATTATCCGTTGAAAGACAAGTATATCTCTGGAACTTTTATCCGTCAACGGATAAAGCTGAAGTACCTTTCAACGGATGACAATTTACATTATCCGTTGAAATGTCACATCAGACGTTTGAGGTGTTTCACAGCCGTTGATTCTATTTTCTTAACCGTTGATACCATACATACATCTGTATGTATTGGTTTTAAAGGTAGTTATTAGAATACTTACAGTTTATTCTTAAACGGCTGAAATTCACCAACACCTATTTATTGATTAATCCTTTATTTATTTTTTTTTTTTTAAAGCATATAAGCCCTTCTGATTGTTCATTATTACTTTATGCTTTCTTAGAATTTCAAGCATTTACCATTTTCTCTCTGCAAAACCCTCAAGTTATTCTCTGCAATTTCTACTCACAACAATGGCACCAGTCGTGAAGATTATGTCTCAATCTGGGTTCATCTACGAGAAGAATAATTTCATAGCTCTGGTAGAGAAGAATGAAGCCCACTCAGATTATCACAAAATGATGGACTTCATCAAAAACTGTAAACTTAGCTATGCAATGCTGGAAGCCCCAACGATTTTCTGTGAAGTAGTTGAGGAGATTTGGACAACTGCTGAGTTCAACTCCATGGATATGACTATCTCCTTCACTCTCAAAGGTAAAAATCACTGTATAAACTGTGATGACTTACAAGCATGTTTTAAATTACCTGAGAACAATGCCATGACACCACACACTGATAGTGATGTATCCAGCATGTTAGATTCCATAGGTTACTCTCTTAACTCTGCTAATTTAGGGGGTATTAGACGAAAAGGCCTTAGGAAAGAATGGAGTTTTCTTGGGGATGCCTTCATAAAGGTTTTCTCTGGGAAAATTAGTAATTTTGATGCCATAACTTCATCTCTTGTTAACATGTTCTATATGCTTGTTTCTGATAGGTACTTTAACTTTAGCAACTATGTGATGCTAGAATTAGGTACTAGATTAGGTAACAAAGCTAATAGACCTAATAACATCTATTATGCTAGATTCTTTATGTTATTGGCTAACCATGTTGCTGAAGGTTTAGTCATAATCAATGAGAATAATAAACTCAAGTGCTGGGCACAAGAGAAAAGAGTTCTTGCAGACTTGAAGAGAATGGATCTTAACAGCAGTGTGCAATTGGTATATTTACCAATCATGAATGCACCCCAGGTAGGTGAGGTAATTGCTTCTACAACTCCTACTTCTTCCAACCCCTCTATTTCTTTATCTTCTAGTGTGGCCATGAAATCTGTGTCAATGCCCCAACAGATTTCTACCAAGGTCACCAAATCCAAACTTTCAAAATCCAAGACAAAGAAAACCACCTCTGTTGTTTCTCAAAAGACAACAGTTGTAACAACAACCATTAACCCTGAGGGAAGTGATCAGGGTGTGAGTGGTGAGGGGAGGGGTGAACATCAAAGAAACCCCCAGGATAAGGAAGGAGAGTTGAGTGCTTCCCAAGCTAGCCAAGCCCCAGTTTCTCAAAAAGCTGTGGTGGTTGAAAAGGTCTCTAGCACATCCCTAGTAGCATCCTCCCAAAAGGATGTTACTATTGAAAAGAGTTCCCATCCAGGAACACAGAACAAAAGAGGGAGGGACACTAAAGCCAAACACTCACCTACAAAAGCCTTTATTAGAAGAAAGAAGGCTAGAACCCAATCTTCTACACAGGGTGCACACACTGCACAGAAACATCCATCTGTCTCTGTGCCTTCTCAAACTCAGTTTGATGTGACTCCAATAAATGTGGAGTCACAGCCCCATTCTCTCACAATAACTACACATCAATCACCAAATACTTCTTCACCATCTCTGGATGTGGATATGCTATTCCCATCAATTCCTGATTCTCCCTCTTTACAACTCAGGGAGAAGCCCCACTCAAATACAGGTGATCATCATCTTTTAGATGATTTGTTGGATCACCCGCAAATTCTTTCAGATATAATTGAAGGATCTGTATCAACACATATCAAATCAATCTATACAGATTCAACAGTTATATCACTTTCAATTTCATCTTCTTTTCCTTCTTCAATGGATATCACTCATCCGTTGACAAGTGGTTGCTCTTCAACGGATAAGCTTAACAGCAGTTATCCGTTGATAACAACAGTTTCAACTTCAACGGATATTCCACATCCGTTGATAGTCTCTACACAAATAACTGAAATGATTCCAAGTGTAGAAGACATGAATACTGTGCAATCACTTTTAGGATTGAGGGCAGGGAGTGAAAATTTGAGTGAGAGGCTGGGTTGCTCCCAGGCAAAAGGAGAGATTGAGAGCACAAAAATGCATGCTATTTCTTCCAGCATGGCAAAAGTCAGTGAGTGGAGTACCACCTTAGAAGGTGAAGGTGAGGGAGTGAGATGTGTGAGCCAGGGGGAGCCCCTGATGCAAGAACATAGAGAAAAAGAGAGAAAAGCAGGTACAGTTGATACAAGGGTGGAACCAGCCATTGCTCATGAGTCAATGATTGTGGATGATGCTGAAAAGGAAAGACAATTTCAGCAACATTACAAAGCTGTAATTGATAACATTTCCTTGGATGCTGACACTTTTACTCATCCTGTGACAGCCTATCAACTGTTGGCTGCTCAGGGCAATGAGGAGGCAGAGAGGACACTACATCTAGTGCACTCAACAGAATCTCTTCAAAGGGATAAAGCTGCTATTAACAGGATGCCTTCTACAGCTGGTGAGCCATCTGAGGAATTTGGAGTAAATTCTGATGATGATGACTCTATTTCTTCTGATGGAAGCATGAACATAGGGGGAGATGAAGACCCTAGTTCCATTCCTAATCTACCTGAATGGGCCCTGACTAAGGAGCATAGAACAGGTGAATTCAATGTCCACCTGGTCAAACAAATCATCACTATTCAACAGGCCATTCAGAACACTTCAAATGCAAATATCAAGGCTATCCTCCAAGCTCACCTGGACTCACTGCATCTCATGAAGTTGCAGAAAGTAAAGCAAGATATGAGTCTAAATGATCTCAGGAAAGATATTGCTGACTTGAAATCCTTCACTTCAGAAAAATTGGATTCAGTCATGCCCTATGGTACTTTGCAGGACTTGGTTTCGAGATTGAAAAAGGAATCAGTTACTGAACAAAGGCTGGCCAAGTTGGAAGACAGAGTTCAAGGAATTGAAGATTCTGTGGCCACCCTTCTTCTCAACCAACAATCTCAAACCAATCTCCTAATGCAGCTGGCAAAAGCACAAGGCTTGACCCCTCTCCTTGATGATAACAAAAAGGGGGAGAATAAAAGGGAAGGGGAAGGAGAGCCCTCTACAAAGATTCAGATATCTAAAGTGCTAGTTCCTGCCATCACTACCTCTCCAATCATTCAAATCAAGGGAAAATCTGATGGAATTGATTTGATTCAGCTAGCAGCAGCTGAAATACAAATGAAAGAACAATGGAGGAGAATTGATGAAAGGTTGCAATTGGTGTTTGGTTCTACACAAAATAAATCAACATCTGTGAAATTTAGCACAAAGATTGAACCAATCAACATGGAGCTCATGCCAGTAGGGAGTCTTAAGGATGGAGAAGCTTCTTCCAAAGAGCTACAAGCTATAATCCTCAAGCCCAATGAAAGATCCAATAAGGACTCAACAAAGAATCCTTTAAAAGAAGTGGACTTTCCTCCTTCAAAAGATGATGAGAACAAGATCTTAGGCAGGAGTATTGCCTATCTCAAAAAGTCCATGGATGAGGCTGTAAGGAGAAATAGAGCTATTATCATTAGAGAGGGAAAGAGCATATGTGTGATGCAAGGACATCCCAAATTCTCAATAGCTAAGAAAGAAGAAGCCAAGCAATTAAAGGCTGACAAAAGAGCACAAGCAAAGCTTGAAAAACAGCTAAAGTCAAGCCAAGTTGAAGAAATGAAAGGAATTGAAGTCAGGGGTGAAGAAAAGATTGCTAACTTAGATGAGGTTCTTGGGAGCATATTTGGTGAAAATATGGAGGAAAGAGAGGAATGGCAGAAGGGAAACAGAAGAAAGGCCAAGGCACACAGAAGGAGTGAAGATAACCCTGAAGATACCAAATCTACATCTAAACCACTACCTTCCATACCTGAACCTTTTGTTACTGATCCCTCTATAAATATCCATGGTGAACCAATCATTCCAAAAGAGGAACCTATTGATTGGGACAACATCACATTGCCTACCTTTCTAACCACTCTTCCACCACCAAAGAAACAGAAAAGAAAACCAAAATCTACACCTCCCACAACCTCTAAGAAATTCACTCAAAAACAAAAACCTAAACCTAAGTCACCCATTTCTAAAGATGATTATGTTCACATCTGTGACATAAAAGAAATTTCAGACATTGAACTCTATCTGGATGAGCTGGAGGATGTAAGGGGAATAGCTGCCTACAGACAGTTACCAGAAAGATTAGTGTTCAGATATAAAGGAGCTGGGGAAAGAACATGGCCTCTCCACAGGATTCTAAATGAAGGCTACTCTACCTTGATCAGAGTCTTTTCAGCCATCAAAAAGGATTCTGGCTTTACCAGAACAGCCAAGACTGAAATTCTCAACAAGATTGCCAACATAAGGAAGACTTGGAGGGAACCAAATGCTTTGCCCAGAACCTTACTCATACAAGAAAGGGGAACTAAAATTCACAAATCACCTCATTGGTTGATGGAATTTAGAGATGACAAAGGAGTCAGAAGATTTTTCAGACTTGAAGACCAACTCAAGATTGCCAGCAATGAAACTCTCAAGGAAATGCAATCTAAGTTGGATATCAGTGATGAAGATGAAGCTGAATTCTTCAGAAAACTCCAACTCCAAATTGAGGGAAATGACAAAGGGCTAGGAAAGAAAACCAGGGAACAAAGAAGAAAATGATGTTTTGCTCAGGCTAGAGGAGCACCCTTGGAAATACTGTAAATCTTCAATTACCTCCTAGTACATACACTTTTGCAGCACTTTTTATATTTCTACTTAGTTTCAATTCAAATATTTGTTAAGTGTTTTGTTATCATCAAGTTAACCCTGAATTTATGCCTACAGTTCTTATAGACATAAATAGGGGGAGATTGTTAGGAATATATGTGCATTAGTTTGATGATATGTTTAACAAAACACTTAAGTAGAAATTTAGTGTCTGTAGCCTCAACGGATAAGACCACTTTGGCTATCCGTTGATGGTGTAGCTTTACTTAGAAATAAGTCTAGTATTGTAGCATATTTCAGTCTCTGTATTTAAAATTGTAATTCTTAGAAGTTGAGAGAAACTATGAGTCATGTTGACTACTAGATGATATGCAGATAGGAAGGCCAATTGTAAATATTTCATGCCTTGTAATTTTGTATAAATGAAGTGGTATCAACGGATGACTTAAAAGACCTTCAACGGATGAGAAGCTAAGCTTCAACGGATGTCTCTAAAGCTTCAACGGATAACATCCTTCAACGGATGAGAGCATCAACGGATGAAAGCTTCAACGGATAACATCCTTCAACGGATGAAGTCATCAACGGATGAAAGCTTCAACGGATGTTCTGCTAATCAGCCGTTGATAAGTGGTAGTTGTACCTACAAGCAGAGGCACGTGGGTTGACAGAGAAAACTGAGATGTGGTAGCCGAATTTCAGGATCAACAGAAAAAGCAGCCGTTCTTCTTTTGTACAAAGTTGCAATAGTCAACAAAGTACTTGAGTGAACAGGAAAAGAAGCAAGTGAAGAACTTATTTTACTATTGTAATTTTATATTGTTTTTCACTTGTACACTTGGTAATATATATGAACCAAGAAGAAGCTAGTAATTAGATAGATTTTTCCAGAGCTGTTAAGAAATATCTTGAGAGAAAATTCATCTAGTTTGTACTAGGATGCAGCTGTGATCAACATTGTTGAACACAGATTTTCTAATATACCATCTCTGGTGGAACAACAAATCCACCAGAAAAGTTTTTAAGGTCTGTTGTGTTCTTTACATTTGTGCTTGAATATATATCTGTCTGTATTAGCTTAAAGCAATTCACACACTTGTTCTTCTTGAACACACAACTTTATAAACTGCTCAAAACTTGAAAAAGTTTTGAGATTTACATTCAACCCCCCTTCTGTAAATCTCATTGTTAGTCTTCTAGGAATAACAGAAGAGAAGGAAGAAACTGAAAGAACCAGAGTTAACTACTGATAATACTCAAACTACTCAAACTCTGTAAGCTCAGAGTTTATCAAATTCTGAGAAGCTATATGTTCAAGAAGATAATGAAACAGCAAATCCTGATCAAGTCATCAAGACATCAACCTCTGACAGGGCTCAAGTTGATTTGAACAAAATGACAATTGTTGATAAGAAGAAGCTGCTATGGAACAAAGCTACTCCAGTGGAACCTAAGTCCAATCTAATGATTAATCAACTTGCAACGTTTGGGTTAAGAGCCAAGCAACCTAGAGATAGAGCTGGATTAGGTTCTGATGAAGAAAAGATATAAACAGGAGTAGAAGTTACTTTCAGAGATCCTTTCATGTTGACAGACAAACCATATGAACAAATCAAACAAAAGCATCTTGATAAAGTGTTGTCTGCTCAAATTGTGATGGATGCTCATGATAAAGATGATCTAAAAGAGAAATTGATCTTATTTCTCAATGATGGCAGAACTTACAGACTAGCTGATACTGATGTACTAAAGAAGTTTGTCAAAGAGCTTCAACATATTCACTACCTTCGGGAAGTAAAATCTGATGTTACAAGAAGATGGTCAGAATATATTTTGAAGGCTATAAGAGATCTTCTCAGAATTTCTGGTACAAAGGCTTCTCAGTACATTCCAAAAATAACTGAAGATGATGGAAGAGAAATTCCTATGAGGAAGAACTCTGCTAAGGTGGAAGTTATCCTGAAAGGAAAGTGTTTATACTACAATGAAGACTCTTCACATCCTAGAGTTATCAGACTTGGAGATGGTCTTGAAAGAACATCTATTCCAGCACTCAGAATAGCCATTTATCAAATTGGTGATAATAAAGATGAAGAACTGATGCAAGTCAAAGCACAGTTAGTTGAAGTTCTGAGAAAAGCTGAAGACAAGCTGGTAAAAGACTTTATAATGAATCACTTTAGATTCAGATTGATCCAGTGATATTGGTAAAGCTACATGTATTGTAAGTTGTAGTTATTTGTCTAAATAAACTCTCATTGCATTTGTACTTAAATGTTTTTGACATCTTCAAATCTATTAACTTGTATATTTTTCATAATTTACAAGTTGAGGGAGATTGTTAGATATATTTGTGATGTTATGTCTAATCTGTTGTGTTTAGTTTCAGAACTTAATATCAGGACTTATCAGGACTTACTGGAAATCAGAACTTACTGAAGTCAGAACTTATATCAGAACTTAAGGCCGTCAGGATTTATATCAGGACTTAAGTGCGGGTACTTCAGATAAGGAATGTAGCTGATTTATAGAAGAGGATCATGACTAAAACAAAGGAAGATATGCATGAAGAGTTGGACAGCTAGAAGACTTGTAGAAGATAATATCTTATTGATATATTTTAGGAGACAGAATTATATTCCATATCAATTAGAAGATATCTTGTAACTGTGTACTATATAAACACAGCTTAGGGTTTACACTATAAGTGTTATCATTCACGAGAACATTATTCATCGTAACCTAGCAGCTCTAAGTGATATTGTTTATCACTGAGAGAGTAGTTTAACCTACTTTGTAACAGAGCTTATTATATTGAATAAACTTGATTACTGTTACATACTTGTGTTCTAAATCGATTTGATTGTATAAACACTATATTCAACCCCCTTCTACAGTGTTGTGTGACCTAACATATATCTTTTTATTTTAATATTTATACGAGGAACCCACTAGAATAAATTTCTGAGTCCGTCACTGGTGTCATGTACTATTGTTTCATATAATTTTATGTTTTATGTCAAAAATCATAAAATCGAGCTCGATCTAGATTCGTATGTACTCTTTGGGTGATACTAGCCCGAAAAAAATATATTCGTGTCTACCCGTTTATCACACAAAAGTACATAGATTATAGACATTTTTTTAAATTTTAAATGATAGAGTATGCACTTACTAAAAAAAAATTCTAACCTCCAACAAACAAGTTACGAATACATAACTACTTTAAATGAATGAAAATGTTTACAATAACTTCTTGAAATTACAATAAAATACAAATGGCCGAACATTAAAATTATAATTAAGTTCGTGAGACTTACAAGTTACAAGAGAAGACAGTATAGTCAATTGTAACAAGATCTCTAATTAGCTATAATGGTCGGTTAAAAAATTTTAAAATATAAAATAGCAAAATTTTAAATAAGGGGTATGGTGGGAAGTTCATTGGGTTAACTATGAGTTTAGTTATAATAACGAAGTATAATTTTTGCTTAAGGGAAATTTTGGTTCAAAAAATATAATGAGTGGATTATGATTGTCTAAATATTGTTGTTAAGCGATGTGGTGTATCCAAGTGCTATGTTTTAACATAACTAGCTTAAATCTCGTATGATGCACCGGTTCATAAATATTTAAAAATTTTATTTATCCTGTTATATTCTAATTTTTATAATATTTTTGTAAATATATGATAATTATAAATTTATAATAAAAATAATAGTATAACTTTAGTAGAATAAGTAAACTTTGTCTGGTGGTTTAATAATTTATTAGTTTAGCGGATGTATAACACAATTTATTTATTTTTTAATAATATGATATGTTGTGATCGTAGTTTAGTAGGATAAGTAGACTATATCTAGTATTTTTTAATAATAGGATATGTTGTGGTCGTAGTTTAGTAGGACAAATAGACTATATCTAGTAATTTAACAATTTAGTAATTTAACGAATATTTAACACTATTTATTTATTTTCATTAATAACCAAAATTAGGGAATAACCGTTGAAGCAAATTATACCCCATTTTGGTTATTATAATTTATATATAGTATAGATATGCTGTGGTCGTAGTTTAGTAGGATAAGTAGATATGGTAATTTAATAATTTAGTAATTTAACGAATATTTAACACTATTTATTTATTTTCATTAATAACCAAAATTAGGGAATAACTGTTGAACCAAATTATATTCCATTTTGATTATTATAATATAAGTATAGATATCTATAATATGTGACGCATCATAGATACTCTAATACATCCATTACTTACTAACTTACCAGTTTAGTACAATTCAACTATTTGTATTTTGGTGTATAATGAAATATATATCGGTATTTTTAATAAGATATAATTTTTATGAATTTAATTTGAAATAAAAATTTTAATATATGAATTTTTTATTTTAAACTTTAATAATATAATTTAAAAATAACTGTAAACATACATACACGAATTATCTTTAATATGCTTTAAGTCTTGTTTTAGCACAAATCAATTGTATACCATATTTTGTATTAGCCTAACACACATTATATGTACTAAATCCCACTAATTATATTTAGATTTATTTTAGTTTAATTTGTTTAAAATCTGGATCAGTGGTAAATTTCTTATGTTAAGTCGGATAAAAGTACATATTATTCTATTTTTGGTCTAATTATTTTCTGGATTTCATTTTATTTTATCCTGTATCAGTTGTATAAATATTTTTAGCCCGATTAAAAAGTAGAATTTGATTTATTTTAGTTCGACACTATTTTACAGACTAACGAATCATCAATAGTTTCGTTTTAATATATATATATAAATCCAAATATTGTATAGACAAACCGATTATCAAATTTTAATATCTATCAACGAATTAGATAGACTTTAATTTTATTTTAACCCCGGTGAGTATTATAAGAATTACTAAAGTTAGAATTTAATTTTTGCTTTTGCGCATATCAATATTATGCATTATTTTATTTTAGTCTAAGACCTGTTATATTACATCTAATAATATTTAGTTTATTTTTCATTTTATTTTACCTCGGGTTTGTCAATTTTAAGTTTTAGACCGAATAAATAATATATATTATTTTGTTTTATGTTGCTCATATTTTATCGACAAACGAATTATCTTTCGGTTTTTAATTTTATTTTATCTCGATTCAATATTGTATTTATTTAACCAAATCAATAACATTTATAATTTTGTTTTAGTCTGAGCATCAAATACTACTGATTATATTTAAAGTTTTTTTTAAGATTTGATCAATGATATAATGTTGTTTAGCTTGTGTGAATACTATATATTATTTTATTTCGGTCTGAGTTAAATTATAATTATATTTGTATTTATATAATTATATTATGAATATTGATCTATTTATAAGATTATTTTATTTTAAACATTAATATAATTAGAGGTGACAAGACTAACTACCAACAAAATTTTCATTTTTACGTTTTTAGTATAATCGTGTAAATTACATGTAATTATTCTTGTTATTTTAAAAAGTAGCTAATTTTCTATTTTAAATAGATAGGTAATGTGTTTTAGTTGAATAGTTATTAATAATTATAATATTAATCTATTTAATAGATATGCCCGTGATATTTTTGGAAAAAAAGATATTTGAGGCGGGAAAAATAAAAAAGGTAATGTGTTTTAATTGAAAAAAAGTTATTTGATATATAAAAATTAGGATTAAAATATTATTTTTTACTAATTATATTATTTTATTTTATTAAATAAAATTTTCTTTTGATTTTTTTGAAAAATGAGTTATTTTAGTTGGAAAAAATAAAAATAAAACATGTTTCACGTGAAAAAAAACAATTAGTTTTTGTACTAATTATGATAAAAAAATAGATTATAATAACTAAGTAAGAGTAATTAATTAAAAATAACAAAAGTTCAATAATTTTGAGTCATGTTTTTGTAAAAATTTTGAGTTTAAATATAAGCTAGCCGAGAGAGGTTAACAAAATCTGAAATTCAAAATCCGATTGGAAAAAATCTGAAAAGCCCAATTCGGTAAAAAGCCCGACCTAGTTCGGCCAGAGCAGGGGGGCTTTAAACGGGCCTCCTTTTTGTTGAAAATTCGGCCGGCCCGAAGCTCGAAATTGAAAAACTCCGGATAAAAGCCCGGATTTTAATTATGCCGGTTAAAAGTCCGGTTCGGCCCAGATAAAAGTCCGAATAAAAATCTAATTTTTAATATTAAATTTAAACATATTTAATATTTTTAATAAATTATTATGAAGTATATTATATAATTAGAAGTAATTAAAATAAATTTAGTTGATTTATTGATTTAATTTATTAATTAACAACTGGTAAAGTTTTAGATTATTAATAAATATCCATTATTAACTATTTTATTTTAGTCTAACATGTAATGCATCAAATCTACTAGTACTTCAATTTGAAATAACATAGTGACAGAGTGCACCGTAAATTCAGGACAGGGAAGATAATAATATTTTGACTTGTTATTTGCCGATTTGCTGCATGTGCAAATCTTGTCAATTTATTATTTTATCAATTTATTTGCAATATTTGTCATAATTATTATTTTGTTCGATTTTTAAATTATTCCTAATTCAATGTACAATATAAAAAATATTAAATACTTAATTAAAAAAGTCCCGATAAAGCCTGGTTTAGCCCGATCCGATCCGATCCGCGGGCTTAAAACGGGTCTTAAATTTTTGCCAGATCCCGACCCGATATTTTAAAAAATCCGGTTCGATCTGTTTTAAAAATTACCAGATTATTTAAAATCGAGATAAAACCCGTTTGATGGACTTATTATACATGCAGTTGCATATCTGATGTCGCTTTAAGAAGCCAATTGTTTGAATTGATCGGGGTGTATTAGATTTGTATTGAAATCGATTATTAATATCATCCATGTCCCTTGTTTTTTAACATTTTTTTTCATTTCTAAACACACATCTAATATATATAAAGTATAATTTCATAATATATTTTTAAAAATTTATTTTTTCTCAATAAAAATCTAAACATTAAATTTTTATTCAGAATCATTTTTTAAAAAATATTTATAAAATATATAAGTCTTAAAATGCGTATCAAATTACCCCTCTCAAATATAAAGAATTGCAGATGGAGTATCAATTAAACTTTGAAATAGGTCGACTTAGAACATACCATAATATTTATAATATAATTCTATTTAAAAAATACTTTAAATTATATAAGGATAATTAAGTAATTTCAGCAAATACTGACTGATTAATTTTTTTTAATATTTCTTTTATTATAATATAGTATAAATTTATAATTTTAATAGTTATTTATTTATTTCATATTTTTTCACTCGGTGTCATGTATTTATATCTTATATTTAACCCAACACTAAATATATTCTTGGATATTTGTGTTCATGTATTGAATCTTTGCACCCAAAACTGGGTTTGGATAAACTAAAAAAATTAGAATTAAATATTTGAATAGTTAATATGTCGAATATTAAATTGTTAGCACTCGTAACTGTAAACAAAACTTAGGAGGGAAATTTAAAAGAATTTATATTTCAAAAATATAACAAAAATACACTGAAAACAGGAGTGGTTCATTTTTAACATGTTTATAAAGTTGTGTATAATATGGGTATTCATAGATTGATTTGGTTCGAATTCTCGTTTTTTTTGAACCAAAACGGTTTTTTAACAATTAAAATCAAATTAGACCAGTTAAACGCCGGGACCAAATCAAATCAGACCATAAAATAACAGATTGGTTCGGTTTCGATCCACGGTTCGAACTTAATCATTTATTGTTTGTTTCATTTTTATTAAAATTATAATGAAACAGTTATTTAAGTAAATATAATATAAAAATTTATTATATATCGGTATTATATATTACATATAAGTACTATGATATATATTTATAAATATTTAGTTTACAGATGACTTTCATATACTTTAGTTTAATTTAAATTATACTAATTATATGAATTAGGATATAACTGCGACATATTAACAATTAACTCAAGTTTTTATTTAAAAAATAATTTGATGTTCTTAATATAATATACACCCACGCTCTTAATATAATATACACCCACGCGTACACAAAACCATAATTTATAATCTTAAATTGTAGGTATATACTAGAATTTTTATATATTATTATATAATGGTCCGGTTTGATTTAAACAATTTTATTTTATTGAAAAATATAACCAAACCATTTATGTGTGAACGGTTCGATTAACCGAACCATTCAAAACGATTTTAGCGGTTTCAGTTTTTCTTGGTTCGGATTATTATGGTCCGGTCCGGATTCACGATTGATTTTTTGAACACCCTATTGTATAAACAATTTTTTTTATCAAGACTATCGTAAGACTATCTTAAGAAAATTCAGTCACAATAGTCGGATAAGAGCACACTGATACATGTTTTTTCACAATTATTTATCCATCAAATTAATTATTTGTTTTTCTATCTTGACAGTCCTGATTACGTAGAATAAAAATTTCTTGATCATTGACAAAAATAAACTATTAAATATTTGACAAAAAAATAAATTCCACCGATCTATTATTTTCAAAAACCACAAAAGTTTATAATACTAAAAATATTATAAAAATAGTTTTCAAACAATTTCATGCAACATGTTTAAGATGTCACATCATACACATGATAACAACAATCTTCCTAATTATATATAATGAGACCCCCACAAATCAAAACCCTGTTAACCATGTCATTTGATAAAATATTTGGATAATCTGACACCATTCTTTTTATAATTGGAGAAGCCATAGACAATAAATCTACTTTTTACATGGTTAATATAATTTTATTAAAATGCACAAAATTGTGAATATAGCACAAGTAACAACATGCTGTACTAAAATTTACAAACCAAAGTCTACGTTCTTATTTACGACACAAACGTTGAGTACATTGCAAAGACAAAGTACTCAATGTACCTTTAATTATGAGTGCGCTGTAGCTGCTCTAAACAATTCCTCCCACTTATCTTTGTTGTTTTCTGGCCCTTCCCCCTGGTTCAAGATACAAAAATAAAACAATGTTTTCCCAAAAGTATATTAGAAGCATTATATTTTGAACTACTGGCCAAATAGTAGCAAGTTGATGTTTTACAACTTCTACACTTGAGTACATGAAAACTTTTGGGACTGAGAAAATCGCTGTGAAATGTACATTTCAATAACTTTTGCGCTTATGGTTACTAAAACATATCTTTAGATGCTCATGCATTATCTAGCAATCTCACTTTTTGTTGTGGTAGATTGTTGATAAAGAAAGGAAGGACATCTTTTCCCTGCATCCTTTATGATTTCATAAAATTGACTCTCTAGGACACTTTTCTGAAACAACAATCTAGGCCAGAATTTCTAGCTCATACAGAAAGTATTAGGAAACTATCTTTGACTACCTATTTTGTAAATTTTCAAATTTCAACCACTAAAAATGAATATATAATAATTTGTTTCCAGAAGAATTGTATGCAAGAGATGCACACTCCACAAATGAACTACTATCTCTTTAATTTTTAATGGTTAACATTATTTTCTCGAGTCTTATTGCAATCGTTCTACAAATTTCTTTTTTAGTTAAGATTCTTCGGGAACACACAATAAAAGATTAAAGTTTCAATAAGTTAAAATATTACCTTAATAGAGTTGATTTCATAAATTTGGCCTTGTGTACATTCAATGTCTAATGCTTGTAAACATGCTTCGGCAACCACAAGCCTACTAACCTCCCCAACCAGTTTATCTCCTGCAATTAACAAGACAAAACTTCATCACAGAAGAGTTTATACCTCAAACCAGCAGCCCAAAGAAAAACTAAAGTTGTTGGTTAAAAAAAGTACTCTATCAAGGTACATATACGGTTTTGTAAGAGTTGAGATTTTAATTTGAAGAGGTAACGGAGAGTTGGGATCTAAGATTGATAGATAGTGATTGTAAAGTTTCTTCTCCTACTAGGATTATATTTTCTCGTAGTGAAAAATCTCAGGCTTCTCCGCCTAATATAAGGAGGATATTTTATTATAGTGAAAATCTTTAATTTGGGCTCAGGGAATTGAAACAGGGGTGAATGATCTATTAGAAATTAAGTCACTGTAAACCAAAATAAAACTAATAGCCTTGTGTTATCTTTCTGTCTTCTACTCAGTTTTTGCGCTTTTTTTTACTTATCATCTTTAATTAAATAATTCTAAAAAAGAAAGAAAAGTTAAAAACGTCAATTTCAACTTTTAGAAGGTTATAAGCTATTTCACCTCTGTTTAGCTTGTCTTCGGGAAGGCGTATTACATACCTCTGAATATCCATAATCTCCGTGCAGCTTTTCATGGGCAACTTTACGGGGAGATAAACACAACAAAATTATTATATCCATGTCTATTTGACTTAATTTAATTTAATACTCTACTGTACTACCTTAATAATTAACCGTAGGAACCTCATTGGGTACGTGATCTATGCCTGCTAGTCTCCAACTATCCCATTACGAGTATATAAGGTAAATCAGAAACAAGTATGTAAACCAGTCACTGGTATGCTGAGAAATGAAAATACACTATTCTCTGACTAATTAATTTATAACCCACATCATTGTTCATTAAATGATTTAATGCTAGATACAGCCCAAAAAATACACCGAGATTTACATATCAAATGAGAAAAAGTTATTCCACAAAGAAGTCAGAGCATCTGATACCTTGGCCAATAATAACTGCACGTCGTTCCCCAGCTGTGGCCTTGAGAAGAGTATTCAAATCATATGATGTGTATGGTCCATCAGTCAATCTTCCAGGTCTGTTACAGAATGCACTAGTGTCAAAGACTACGAAACACAGCAAATGTTCTAAAAATAGTAAAATAAAGAGAAGTACTTCCATTGTGGCCTTCTTGACTTTCAAAAGTTAATTTAATCTTTTCTTTCCTTATCAAAGTTGTATTGTATCAATTACTTGTGATGATGCCTATAAGTAAGTACCGTTAATTGAGAATTTCAGTGTTCGTATTATTTTTATAAAATTAAAATTAAATCTCTGAACAAGTGAAATTGACTTTCCAAAGTAAAAAGAAGTTTGTCTATTCTTAAACAGAAAACAAGACTATCCAAAAGATACAAGCTGAAATGTTACATACCTGACTATAGTATATGGAAGACCAGATTTGATAAGACAGTCTTCACCCATCTTCTTATATTTGAGTACACCACAGAGATTCATAATGCTACAGGACAACAAATAAATTCTTTTCAATCAAAAACTCAAAATAGTCAAATAATTGACCAGTTCCCTATATATTATTCAATGTAAATTCATAGCATTACATATTAGATAGACTCTATATGTTACATATACTTTAGAATAGAAGTAGTTATACCTCCAGGGTAGTTCATTAAACTTGGTGACTCCGACTGATGATACAAGAACAACTCTTTTAAGTGAAGGAGGCAGTGCCGATATAAGATTTCTTGCCCCATCGCAATCTTTGAAGTACAAATATGTAATCAAATTAAGGTACATAAGTTAACCATTATCTTGCATGATAGTGAAACTACTGGACTCTGTCCAGCAAGACTAAAGTTGGCAGGTACATTATAAATTAAATGTTATAGTACAGAAGATTAATACGAACCTCATTACCAATCAAACAATAGCTTTTTAGTCTATGCTCCTATACTTGGGTCAATTCGATAAAAGGTTAACATTTTAGAAACAGAAGCCTGGTGCGTTTTCCATATCAAGTTTAACTAAAGGATAAGTAGATGCATTTTCCATTATAAGTCGTTGGATTGGTGATGCTGACAAGAAATCAAGAATTATTTTATTTTATTAATTAGGACTGAAATTAATTGTAATATACTATAATGTTTAACTTATATCAGATCAATAAATTATTAGGACTTATTTAGGTTATGGTATTAGAATATTAAAAGTAGTTGTTTCCTTTCATTTAATAGAGTGGTGGATTAGTATAATGAAGTAACTATTGATTGGACTAGTTTTCTTATTACATGAAATTTCACTTTTGGCCAAGTTTCAGGGTTTTATCCATTATAATGTGATGCAATCTTTTATCATAACATATCCAGACTTCGATAAACCAGTGTTTAATATAGGGAGTACTTGGGAAATACTTGGAAATCGGGTGCTAACCGATTTGAGACGTGACTATTTTGTGATAAAAAAAATTGTTTTCAATAACCTCTCAGGTCAAAAGTCGGATTTTGGCTTAAATTTCTAAATGGTCCCAAAAACTCCCAAATTAAGTATATTCACTTAATAATTCACTGCTAATTTTATTATCAAATATATACTTTTAATTTGTCTTGTAGTTTTAATGATAATTTACTTATAATATATACACATAGAAGATAATTATACTTCATATTGGAATTTTGTTTATAGATTAGAATAACTAGTACAATTTAACGTTAATAGGCAAGAATAGATTTCTTAAATCATTATCAATAATATGGTATAATCCATTAGATTAGTTCTCTGTGTACTCTTTCTGCTAGTACGAAGTCCTAGCTCTCCAAGTACTCTGTGCAAGTACCAAGTCCAGGTACTAATTATGCACTCACTCAACCGATTAGGACCGAACTTCAAATTTTTACAACACTGATTGAAACTAAGACTGTTCTCTTGTAATGAGTTGTATTCCAGATACACACTCTCTTTAGGGGATAATTACTAGGGGTAGTGGTTCTTTTGCGATTGAATTACCTTAAAGCACTAGCAAGTCTTTTACAGTGGTTAATCCACAAAATTATCTTTTTGTTGTCCTCTATTCTAAAAATCCTTCTTTTCAATTTTCAAACATCTGTTTCCCAGGTAAATAATGTTCCTATTAAGATCTAGTTATTATGATGAGCTGATGAGCTTGTCGTTTAGAAGCAATGCTTCAATTCAAGACAAGTTCTGACTAAATGAAACAGTAAAGGCTTCCAGGGGAAGAGAGACTTGAAATCATAATGTTTGCCAGAATTTAACAATGCAGATAAGCTAAACACCTTTACATGTGATGTACACTGATCAGGTCAACCTCTTTATAGCTGTACAATCTGTGCATTGTATTTGAGAAAGTAAATTAGTAGCATTTTTCTCAATTGTCCAATGTAGTCTGCGTGTGGCTCCACTTACTACCTTAATGGATAGCATATAAGAAGGGAGCTAAAGAAGGAAAAATTCATAAGTAAGTATATGCATTTCTGGTGATATTGATATAAAATTTGGGTATCATAAGTGAAGTACGACTCATACCTACTCTTTCGGGGGTGTTATCACCATCCCACCGCTTCGATGGAAAGGCTGTTGTTCCTGTACAGCAAATAACATGTGTAACACCCTAAAATTCAACATGTCTCATGTTAGTGATTTGCATAGCCACGAGACTTCGGAAAAACAAATTAATATGTACCTTACAGATGTAGATGAATTTCTTAGCTTAAGTAATTAACAGCACAAACCTCAAACATTGAGGGATCAAGATCCTCTGGGTTTCGGATGTCGCCTTTAAACACCTATCAAGGTTGGAAAACTCTTTAACTAAATAACTTGCCATCCTGGTGGGAAAAATTCGAAAAAGTAAAACTTGTTTCTCATCTACACTCAAGAAGATAACTTTTCCTCTATTACAAATGATACAAACAAGATAAAGTAGGGCAGGAATAAAAGCAGACCTGTAGTTTGTCCTCATCTTGTTCACCAAACAGAGTTGCTGCTTTCTCAGGATCACGAACTAGTAATCGTGATTTGATGTTTCGATTAAGTAGTGAGGCCACAACTAATTGTCCTGAATACAGCAAATGCACACATACTGAGGTGAAGTTACCAAAGAATGGAACTATGTAATATATTGAAACAGAAGAAATCGGATAATATTAAATACATCATGATAAAATTTCTCTATATTAAACAGTGGAAATAATTATGATCCCTGTATGGTTCTGGAAATATTAGAATGTCCTTGTAGCAGCTAGATATTACGAATTCTACTAGCTATCACTATAACCTGTGGAAACTACACATCAATTATCTATTTTATTAGAAGGAATATACGGAAATTGGGAGTGTAATCAAAGGAGGAGAGCGAAAAAAAAGAGTTCAAGATTTCTGTGACGAGGTTGCTGAACAAAATGAGCAGGAAAGAGGATGGAGCATCCATTCTCCAATTAGTAAGCATTAACTCAATTCAAATTGGAGGAAAGAATAAAATTATAATCATTAACCCACAAAAATTTACAAATTTCATTTTCTTCCGGGGCATAATAAAACAGTTATTTGCTAACTGTTTGATAGACTGTTGCTATGGGTACATACATGTTGTATTTTAAGTCAGCTTTGAGTTTTGTTAACGATGCTTAACACTTAACAGTTACAATATTGGAGCAGCAATCACAGAGAAACAAAAGGCATATAGCCTAAATCACCATCTCAATCATATGTTTATTAACCTATATTCACAAAGTAGTTGTAAACATCATAGGAAACTTGTGGGTGTGTTTGAGAGAGAGAGAGAGGGAGGGGGGGAGAGAAGGGGGGGGAGAGAGAGAGAGAGAGAGAGATTTTAGAAGAAGTACCAACACCGCCAGAGGCACCGATGACAAGAACAAGCTTGGAAGATGCAGCAGGGGTAGCTCTGTTTTGCAGAGACTCCTCAGCTTTAACTGCATTATAAACAGTTGAAAATCTTCCTCTGCTTTTCCTACTTGTTGTTATTGATTGTAGACTTTTTAGAGAATTTGAGTGATGATTAAACAAGGTGGGTAAAATTAATCGAGAGGAGGGTGCCAAGTTTTGGTAATTAAGTGGAGTCGATGTTATGAGTTTACAAGCCATGTGTAATGCAGCAACTGCCATTTCAGACAGATACACATACTAACCATCCAAAGTACATATCATTTGTCTGAAATGTTATTGTCCACTTGTATCCTTTTTTATCCTCTTTTTCTATATTATTATCCTTCATGTGTATTGCTTTAAAATTTGTTGCATTTTTGGTATATCTAGTTAATTGCGTTTTTTTTACAAATTTAAATCAAATTTCATTAATTTGAAAGGAATTCGGCTAAGACAAATCTCCAACTGACCATGCAACAGGTTGAGAAACAAATAAATGAGTTAAATAATTAGAAATGAAAATAAATTCTGGTTAGGTAGAATATCCGTAAAATATGCATAATTTCTTTTTTCAAAAATTTATTTTAGATTTAAATGAATCATTTTATGTTAAAATATTCCGGGAGTAATTATTAAAAATTTAAATATTTGTCTCCGGTGATTCAGGCAATCTAACCTACACAAACCGACAAGGGAGTATATTCTAACTCCTATGAGAAATCAAAATTCATTTAGACCTAAATAATATATAGGTCTTGTTCCCTGAAAATCATGTGTCAGGAGGCCTTAACCAACACATTATTTCCTGATCGTTGGATTAGAAATCCAACGGTCAGGATTAAAAAAAAAATTCGCCCTTCCACGCTTTTTTTTCGCGGAAAAGGTTGGCTTCCGCTTTTATTATACGCGGAGCGGGTAAAGACCAAAAAACCCTTCATTGCCTTCCGCTAATAATATACGGGCATATATTGTTTTGTCCACACGCCTTTGTGTATTTTTGATTTTAATTGCAAACCCGTTTTTCAAAGCGTAGGCCCTAATCACATTTTCGGCGGCTATCAAATTAGGAAAATTTTGACTCAAGAAAGGAATTACAATATCTTCTTCCCCAACAACACTTTTATCCCTACTCCCACTACTCTCATGCATAAACTCATTATTTTCATGCAAATCTTCATTTTCAAATCTATGTTCACTAACATAAACATCTTCATCGCAATTATTAACAAGGTTAACTTAATTTACATTATCATCACGTAAGCAACCACCACTAATATCAACAATGTCACTATTTACAACATTATTACTTTTCAAAGTTTTTCTACCTTGAAACCTAGCAAACATCTTATCCATAACTACAATAAGAAAAAAGCAAGAAATTGAGTTTATCAAATGTAATTAGTGAATAAGGATGAACAAAACCAAGAATTCCCCCAAATTTGCTCTCCACTTTGACAAATGCTGCACAAAAGGGAAAGTGTGATCATTTTAGGTTTATAAACTGCAAGTACAGTCCTTCCACTAATATTATCCGCGGAAGGCAAAGAGGTTCCGCGCAAAAAAAAAGGCGCGGAAAGGTAGCATTCCGCGGAAAAAAGCGCGGAAGGGCGAATTTTTTTTTTTAATCCTGGCCGTTGGATTGTTCATCCAACGGTCAGGAAATAATGTGTTGGATCCAACGGTCAGAAAATAATGTGTTGGTTAAGGGTTTCCTGACACATGATTGTCAGGGAACAGGACCCATAATTTATATATGCTTCTGTTGTAAATCTCACTAACAAATATAGCAACATAGAAGCAAGTGTATAAAGAATTTAGCAAGTTTAGGCCAAGACCACAGTTAACAAAACAAAACATGCAGGTAAACAAAATCAGTAACTGAAATAACGAAGAGAGAAAGAAAGATGTACCCGAAACCATAGCTTTTAACAGTAGCTGAAATAAAGGTTCACAAATACAAAATACCAAGAAAAATGATCACAGCTGAGTCACCAGGCCTTGCTCGAAGTCCTGGCTGCTCTTGAAGAGAATATTGCCCCTACCTGCTGCGTTTGGGATGCGCACAATATCTCCACCAGGATAAAACAGCTCGGAGTTTATGTTAACAGCAGCAACAAAAGCTCCACTTCGACCAGCACCTCAGTCGCCGGAAAATATCAGCACTTCAGGACTTGTGGGAGAGAAATGCAGAGAGGTTGAAGAGAAGAGAAGAGAATGTAGTGTATATAATACATTCACTTTAACCTCTATTTATAGGAGAGGAAAAATGAAACTGTCCACACACTTAATGTCTGAATTAAACTGCTTCATTAATGAAAAAATCAAAACTGATCAGATTTTGAATTCATTAATGAAAAAATCAAAACTGATCAGCTTTTAAATTTAAATTATTTGTAACAGTTTTTCACATTAACACCCACATTATTATCAGAACTTAAGTTAAGTTCTGATTTGATTCATCAGTACTTAAGTTCTGATTCTGATATCAGAACTTGTTAAGTTGTGATTTTATTCATCAGTTCTTAAGTTCTGATTCTGATATCAGAACTTGTTACAGATCAGATTATTTGCAGGTTCAATATATTTAGACTAAACCCACTAACAAAGTGACTTAGCCTATTTCAGTACCCAGCCCAATAATCCAGTCACCGATAAATAAATTCGAATTAAAATAATTCTCAAATAAATAAAATCCTCGCCCAGGTCGCCTCGCGTACGCGAGACGCCGAGACATTCGCCCAAATCGCCCTTCGGTCCGGTCCGGGGCGGGGCGCGCGTGTGTGTGTGCGCGTGAAGCACACAACAACACAATAGACCATCACACACCTTAGTAGTTGTATACTACTTATGTGGGTAATACCATATAAAACACACAACCCCCTTTATTTATTTCAATGTGGGACAAACATTCTCAAATTTTCCAAGCTTTTCCAAGCTACTTTCTGTTGGATTTTTAACACAGCGGGGCGTGGAAAAAACACTTTTACACACACAAAATCCAAATAAAAGCATATAAATCTTGAATAAAAATTCGAGGGATCGAATCTAACCTTTTAAAATTATTCGGAGACAACGATCAGAGATCCTTTGCAGTTGCTCCTCAAGTGTGAAGCACTCCACCGGTATCCACCAAGAAAATGACTTTTAGGAGGAGGAGGAGGTGGAGAGAATTTGGTTTTCTAAAACTTTTGGGTTTCTAGGGGTCAGAATAAAATAGGGTCTATAATAGTGTATTTATAGGCAAAATTTTCAGCTGAAATTTTCTCATAAATATTATTATTATTATCCCATTAATTATTCTCAATAATAATTAAAACACCTTTTAATCATTAATCCTTTTTCTAAACACTTTAGAAATAATTCTCTCTCTTGATTTAATTTCCAAAAATTAAATCTTTTAATTAATAATATTAAGAACTTTTCTTAATTAATTTATAATCAATTAAATCTCATTTAATCAATTATTAAATTTGTCAATTAATTATTTATTTCACAAATAAATAATTATTTAGCCATTATTAATTAATTCCTCCACCATTAAATCATTCTCTTTTTATGGTGTGACCCTGTAGGTTCAATATTAAGCCGGTAGTAGAAATAAATAATAATAAAACTATTTTATCATTATTTATATAAATTCTCTAATTTATTAAATATGATTAATTAATTAATCACATTTATTCTACATCGTGAGTGATGCTTCTCAACATATCGCGACTATCCGGATAATATGAATTCACTGCTTAGAATACCAAGAACCTGTCAGTGAATAGTTACCGTACAATAAACTCCTTCTACCCTACAATGTCCCGATTAAATACAAGGCATGGATCTCGTGTCAAGCCTATCTAATTCAATCACTTTGCTTACCATTTACTATGCGTAGTTCTATGCAAATTAGAAACTCCTTTCTAATTTCATTTACTCTGGCCAGAGATTCCTGAACTAGCATAAGTGGATCAGCCTTGAACATTCGCTTCCTTCACTGGAAGGGGTAGATCCTTTATTGATCATACACTATCTTCGTGTACAAACTCCTATACCCAGAAGAGCCCTAATAATTGTCCCTGGAGACTAAGAACTAAACCAAAGCATAGTTTAGTGTACACAAGATGACTATGATGACCTCAAGTCTAAGGATACTTGTACAACTATCACTATGTGAACAACTGCTGACACGTGAGTGAACTCCATCAGTTGTTCAGCTGTGCGAGTCATGTTCAGTGAACTTATTCCATAATAAGCACCTACATACTAGCTATAGTGTCACCACACAAATGTCTATGAGAACAGACATCCTTCATAATGAAGCAAGCATAGTATGTACCGATCTTTGCGGATTATTAATTACCAATTAGTAATTCTATGACCAGGAACTATTTAAGTTTAGAGTTATCATCTTTTTAGGTCTCACTATTATGATCTCATCATAATCCATAAAAAGCTTTACTCTAAACTATGGTATATCTTATTTAAACACTTAAATAGATAGAGCCCGTAATAAAAACAAAACAAGTCTTTTATTAATATCAATGAAATCAAAACAGATTACATAAAAGTTATTCCTAAATCCTAATACATGATTGGACTTAGGACATTTTCCTTTCACTTTCAACTCTCATTTCATATGGATTTCACATACATCTGTGTGTACCATTCCTAGCAAATCTGCAGCCCTCTCTCCATGTCCACTAAATGGAGACTGCAGTGCCACTATGAAGTGAGATTTTCATTATCCCTTTTCTTTTATTAGTTTGTTCAATCTGAAGTAAATTATGTCACATATATACAGACCATTATTTAAAGTACCACGTCCATAAAGAATATTATCTCTAAGAATAGAACATTCATTATTCTCAATAATAAATGAAAAATCCACCCAAGTCTAACATGGGAATAATATTCCTCACAATCGAGGGAACAAAATAACAATTATTTCAAACATTAGTCTTGCCCGTAGGCCTATGTAAATGAAACGATTCTACATCTACAGCAGCAACTCTTGCTCCATTTCCATCAGTAGAATCACCTCCTCTTCCTCAAGAGTCCTACTTCTCCTTGGTCCCTGCAACAAATTGCAGATTTGAGAACCACAGGCGGTATCTAATACCCAAGTAGAAATTTGATTTAATGACATATTCACTTCTATCATGAACATACCTGAATCAGAAGCGGTAGTCTCACTACCCTTCTTCTTCTTCAATTCTGTAAGGTAAACCTTGCAGTTCCTCTTCCAGTGCCCCACCTTGTTACAGTGAAAGCAAACAACTTTGCTCTTGGGGTCTTCAGCTTTTGGTGGAACCGGCATTTTCTCACCTACTTTCTTCTTCTTGGAAGAGTTTCTCTTCCTTTTCTTAGGATTGGAACCTTCACCAATTAGAAGAACATAACTCTTCTTAGGGGGAAAATTCGATTCCGCAGTCTTCAACATGTTGTGGAGTTCAGGCAGGCTGACATCCAACTTATTCATGTGAAAGTTCACAACAAACTGCGAGAACGAACTTGGAAGCGATTGCAAGACCAAGTCTTGGCTCAGCTCCCCATCCATAGCAAAACCAAGTTGTCCAAGACGTTCAATCAAATTGATCATCTTAAGTACATGGTCATTCACAGATGATCCCTCAGACATCCTACAACCGAACAACTCCTTCGATATCTCATATCGAGCTGTCCTCCCCGCCACATCATACAACTCTTGTAGATGCATGAGGATAGTGTGAGCATCCATATGCTCATGTTGCTTCTGTAGCTCAATGTCCATGGAAGCTAGCATGATGCATTGAGCAACATTTGCATCATCTATCCACTTACGATACACAACATGTTCATCATTATGTGCATCACTAGCAGGTTCAGTAGGCTTAGGTGAGTTAATCACGTATTCCAGCTTCTCAATCCTGAGAACAATTCTCAAGTTTCGAAGTCAGTCAGCATAATTAGGACCAGTCAATTTGTGAGCATCTAATATGCTCCTGAGTGATAGTGCAGAAGACATAACGTACACAGTAAATCTGAAAATGATAAACACATAACAACACTTAGCAAATATTCGATTTCATTTCAAAACACTATATGAATCGGGTGTTTATTCATAAGTGGCTCCCACTAGTTTTCCTAATTTATTCAACCCCCTACATGAAAAATTAAGCATTCATAATGCTAGTGGGAATAGGGATCCTACATTCCATTACACAATCCTGGCTGTGGCACGAAATGCCATGTAATGTTCAATAAGCAGACAACTCTTGTCAATTACATCTAATGTTATTCCCTAATCAAACTTTAGCCTCTTGAATAATTGAGTCACGGATGTGGCACGACAAACTCAATATTCTAAGTCAAGTCTAACCCAACATTCCGTACAATTGAATCAGTCCCCAAAAGCCCACGGCTGTGGCACGTAACGACCTTTAGATTCTTATTCAATGTACACATCTCTATGTAATAGACAAGTATTTCTTATTTCGAAATCAAAGCCCTCGGTTGTGGCACGAAACGACAATGATTCAAAAATAAGAACTACTTTCTACCATGTTGGAAGGCTATGACCGACACAAGCCCGTTGTATCATTGGCCAATTACTACTTGATATTATTTAATTTTAGAGGGATTATATTACGTTACAATCATAATCATATTATAAAGAGATTCTTCCTTTTAAATTAAATATTTCAAATCAATAATCAATAATCAGATGATTCCCAGATCGGGTGGAGCATTGTCAAGAGGCGTCACTTAATAACCCTTTCTTACAGATAGAAATCTGTTGTTGACAGAATCATCCTTTCTCTCATATCAAAAATTCATATTCAATTACGTGTTTCATAAACACAAGAATCTCATGATTGTATTCATAATATTATTCTTAAGGTTATGAAACAATTTCACTATACTAGGTTGTCTAACAAACGCCTTATGTTCATTTAAGTTCACCTAAATCTATCATCGCATGATAAATTAAGCATATATCACATATATCAACATGAATAAATATCAAGGTAGGCATGCTATATCATCTAGCACATTAGTCTAAGCATTATACATCTCTATGTATCACATGAAGCATTTAAAAGCAATTAAAACAGTCAAAAACAACTTTAAAACACTTCATGGAAATATAAATAGTTCAAAACTTTTATATAAACTAAAATTGATCACTCCATTAGATCCGTCTCGGAAAAATGAATCCAACGGTATATTGCACGCCCAAAACGGAGTTACGAAACTCCCAGAAAATCAATTTTAAAATCAACAGACGGGCTGTAACGCATTACAGGAACGCGTTACAAGCCCTGTAACGCATTCTGGTGATGCGTTACACCCCTTTTAAGCCATTAAAGGGTGTAACGCATTCCGTGAATGCGCCACAGGTGTGTAACGCATTCCCGGAATGCGTTACACCCCTATTATTTTTTTTTTCAGCAGCCGTCTTCTTTCCTCGGTTTGCGCGCCTGACACCTCTGTACCGTGTCTGTCTTTCTGTGCTTCTCCGTACAGCAGAAGTAGTACAACAACTTACAGATGTACAGCTGTTAGGAATATATGTGCATTAGTTTGATGATATGTTTAACAAAACACTTAAGTAGAAATTTAGTGTCTGTAGCCTCAACGGATAAGACCACTTTGGCTATCCGTTGATGGTGTAGCTTTACTTAGAAATAAGTCTAGTATTGTAGCATATTTCAGTCTCTGTATTTAAAATTGTAATTCTTAGAAGTTGAGAGAAACTATGAGTCATGTTGACTACTAGATGATATGCAGATAGGAAGGCCAATTGTAAATATTTCATGCCTTGTAATTTTGTATAAATGAAGTGGTATCAACGGATGACTTAAAAGACCTTCAACGGATGAGAAGCTAAGCTTCAACGGATGTCTCTAAAGCTTCAACGGATAACATCCTTCAACGGATGAGAGCATCAACGGATGAAAGCTTCAACGGATAACATCCTTCAACGGATGAGAGCATCAACGGATGAAAGCTTCAACGGATAACATCCTTCAACGGATGAGAGCATCAACGGATGAAAGCTTCAACGGATAACATCCTTCAACGGATGAAGTCATCAACGGATGAAAGCTTCAACGGATGTTCTGCTAATCAGCCGTTGATAAGTGGTAGTTGTACCTACAAGCAGAGGCACGTGGGTTGACAGAGAAAACTGAGATGTGGTAGCCGAATTTCAGGATCAACAGAAAAAGCAGCCGTTCTTCTTTTGTACAAAGTTGCAATAGTCAACAAAGTACTTGAGTGAACAGGAAAAGAAGCAAGTGAAGAACTTATTTTACTATTGTAATTTTATATTGTTTTTCACTTGTACACTTGGTAATATATATGAACCAAGAAGAAGCTAGTAATTAGAGAGATTTTTTCCAGAGCTGTTAAGAAATATCTTGAGAGAAAATTCATCTAGTTTGTACTAGGATGCAGCTGTGATCAACATTGTTGAACACAGATTTTCTAATATACCATCTCTGGTGGAACAACAAATCCACCAGAAAAGTTTTTAAGGTCTGTTGTGTTCTTTACATTTGTGCTTGAATATATATCTGTCTGTATTAGCTTAAAGCAATTCACACACTTGTTCTTCTTGAACACACAACTTTATAAACTGCTCAAAACTTGAAAAAGTTTTGAGATTTACATTCAACCCCCCTTCTGTAAATCTCATTGTTAGTCTTCTAGGAATAACAATTGGTATCAGAGCAGGCTCTTGACACACAAAGAGTTTAAAGATCTTGGAATCTAACAAAGATGAGTAAGAAGGATATTGGAGTAAAGATCCCAGTTCTTGACAAAGACAGTTATCACCACTGGAAGGTGAAAATGCACCTTCATCTACTCTCCCAAGATGAAGGTTATGTAAACTGCATTGAGAATGGTCCTCACATTCCCCACAAAGTAGCCACAGTTGCTACGGCCACAATTGCTGTTGGTCAATCCATTCCAAAACCCAGAGCAGAATGGACAATGGAAGACACAGAAGAAGTCCACAAGGATAAGAAGGCTATGAACATTTTGTTTAATGGTCTTGACAAGGATATGTTTGATAATGTGATAAATTGTTCAACTGCCAAAGAGGTTTGGGACACAGTTCAGCTGCTGTGTGAAGGTACAGAACAAGTAAGAGAGAACAAAATGCAGCTTCTCATTCAACAGTATGAGCACTTTCATTTTGAAGAAAATGAATCTTTAAATGACACATTCAATAGATTCCAAAAACTGTTGAATGGACTGAAGCTGTATGGTAGAGTGTACCAGGTGAAGGATTCAAATCTTAAATTTTTGAGATCCTTACCAAAGGAATGGAAACCCATGACTGTTTCCTTAAGAAACTCTCAAGATTATAAGGACTTTACTCTTGAAAGATTATATGGAATCTTGAAGACTTATGAACTAGAGTTGGAACAGGATGAGGTATTGGAGAGGGGGAGAAAGAAAGGAGGTTCAGTTGCATTGGTAGCTGAAAATGAGAAAGAATGCAGAAAAGAAACTGTGAGATCTACATCAAGCTCCAAAGATGGTGTAAGAAATCCAGAATCAGACAAGGGTAAAGGGCAAGTTGCTGAAAATGAAGACAACTCCAGTCAAGATGACTCTGATGGTATTGATGAGCATCTTGCATTTCTGTCCAGGAGATTTGCAAAGATGAAGTTCAGGAAAAACACTAGAGCCACTAAACCCCATAAGAACATGGTGGACAAATCCAAGTTCAAGTGTTTTAATTGTGGTATGAGTGGACACTTTGCAAGTGAGTGCAGAAAGCCAACCTCTGAAAAGAAGAAATTTGAACAAGTAGATTACAAAAAGAAATATTTTGATCTGCTCAAACAGAAGGAAAGGGCTTTCATTACTCAAGAAAGAGACTGGGCAGCTGATGGAGAAGAAGAGGATGAAGACATGGAATATGTTAACTTGGCTCTCATGGCTGATTCTGAGGAGAATGAAGTTAGTTCATCAAGCAACCAGGTAATTACTACTGATATAACACAGCTTACTAAAGAAGAGTGCAATGATGCTTTTAATGACATGTCTACTGAACTGTATCATTTGCGTGTATCTCTTAAATCTCTTGCTAAAGAAAATAGTAGGATTAAAGAGAACAATATGTTTTTAAGTAATAGAAATGCTGTGTTAGAAGATAAGTTAATTGACCTAGAAAAGACTAAGCTGCATTGTGTATCTGTTGAAAATGAACTAGCTGAATCTATTAAGAAAGTAGAAATACTTTCCAATCAATTAGAGAAAGAGCAAGAGGTGATTAAAGCCTGGAAAACATCTAGGGATGTAAGTGCTCAAATTGCCAAAGTCCAAGGAATTGAATCATTCTGTGAAACTGCCTGGGATAAAAATAAAAAGAAACTGGAATTAATTGATGGACTGTCAACGGATGTGGAATCAACGGATGATGAAAGTTATCCGTTGAAGGAAGAAAAGGAACATCCGTTGAAGGTTCCTCAATTAAAACAGGCAGATGTTTCTAAAAGAGAAAATCTAAAGAAACTCAACAAAAAGTTTGGTTCAACTTCAAAGAACTTTGTCAAAGAAGGAGCAAGCACATCCAAAGATGTCAGAAAGGTGAATGTAGGGCACATGACCTTAGAACAGTTAAACAATAGGCTCAAGATGGTTGAGGATAAAAAGGAATCCAAAAGGAAATCCAACAGAAATGGGAAGGTAGGAGTTAACAAACATAACAATTACACACCTGACAAGTATGCTCCTAGAAAAAGCTGTGTGCATTGTAGTAGTGTTAATCATCTATCTGCTAACTGTAAATCTATTAAGAAATCTCCCATAACTGTACCCTCTTCCATGCCTAACATGTCTGTATCACCTCTACATGCTCTGCCTGTTATGTCTCAACAAAATCCTTATGCACATTTTGCAAACATGCCATATTTTAACAATTCTTATCTTGCTGCATTCAGTATGCCTCAATTTCCATACAATATGCCAATGTGGAATAACATGTATGCACAATCCATGCCTAATAATACTATAAATGTGCTGGATAATGTTGTGACTAACCCTACACCTCAACCAACCACATCTAAGACCAAGGTTGACTCAAACTCACCTAAGTCTAAAGATGCAGGAGGAATGAAGTCTAGGAGAAAGGCTAACAAGAATGGACCCAAGGAAACTTGGGTACCAAAATCAAATTGATTGATTTTGTGGTGTGCAGGAAAATAGAAGAAATCTATGGTACTTGGACAGTGGCTGTTCAAGACACATGACTGGAGATTTCTCCCTGCTCACAGAGTTTAAAGAGAGAGCTGGCCCCAGCATAACCTTTGGAGATGACAGCAAAGGGTTTACTATGGGATATGGCTTGATTTCAACAAGGAATGTCATCATTGAAGAAGTTGCATTAGTTGATGGTCTCAAGCACAACTTACTGAGTATCAGTCAACTATGTGATAGAGGGAATACAGTTTCCTTCAATTCTGAAGCCTGTGTTGTCACTAGTAAGAAAGACAACAAAGTGGTTCTAACTGGAGTTAGAAAAGGAAATGTGTACTTAGCTGACTTCAACTCTACAGATGCAGAATCTATTACTTGTCTTTTCAGCAAAGCAAGTTCAGTTGAGAGTTGGCTATGGCACAAGAAGCTATCCCATTTGAATTTCAAGACAATGAATGATCTAGTCAAAAAGGACTTAGTAAGAGGAATTCCTCTTGTTGAATTCTCAAGGGATGGTCTGTGTGATGCTTGTCAGAAAGGCAAACAAAGGAAAGCATCATTTCAGAAGAAGCTTGAAACAACAATTGATGAACCATTACAGCTGTTACATATGGATTTGTTTGGACCAGTCAATGTATTGTCAATAGCAAGAAAAAGATATTGTTTAGTGATTGTAGATGATTTCTCAAAGTTCACATGGGTCTATTTTCTTGGATCAAAGGATGAAGCAAGTGAAATCATTATCAATCACATCAGGCAAGTCAATAATCATCCTGACTTAAAAGTAAGAAACATCAGGAGTGACAATGGAACTGAATTCAAGAATTTGACATTAAGGCTGTTCTGTGAAGAAAATGGAATCATGCATGAGTTCTCAGCTCCAAGAACACCTCAGCAAAATGGGGTAGTTGAAAGAAAGAACAGATCTTTAATTGAGGCTGCCAGAACAATGCTTGAAGAATCAAAGTTACCAACATATTTTTGGGCTGAAGCTGTTAATTGTGCCTGTTTCACTCAAAATATTTCTCTGATCAATCAAGCTAAAGGCATGACTCCTTATCAGTTGTTCAAGAAAAGAAAACCAACTCTAAACTTTCTTCATGTCTTTGGATGTAAATGTTTTATACTAAGGAATCAATCTGACCATAAAGGGAAGTTTGATGCAAAGGCTGATGAAGGAATATTTGTTGGTTATTCAGCTGGAAAATCTTATAGGGTCTACAATCTAAGAACCAACATTGTTATGGAATCTGTGCATGTTGTGTTTGATGATAAAAAGATTGATGGACTAACAGATGAGGAACATTATGAGAGACTCAAATTTGACAATATTGAAATATATTGTGATGATAGTGAAGAAGAGATTGATGGAGACGACACTTCAAAAGGAATACAAAATTTGCTCCTGGATAATGCACAAAATTCAGCATCCGTTGAAAGACATTGTGCATCATCCGTTGAAGTACTTAATGAAACATCCGTTGATCATAGCTCATCAACTGATAATCAATTTACATCATTAATTGATGGAACTCCAAGTTCCCTGCAAAGGACCAACAACTCAGGGGGAGTTTCAACTAATCAAAACTCTATCTCACATCATGACAATACTGAGATCACCTCATCTAGAGCTCATCTTCCACCTCAAAGGAAATGGACCAAGAATCATCCCTTTGAACTGATCATTGGTGATGCATCATCTAAAGTGCAAACAAGAAGAGCTACTCAAGATGAATGTCTGTATAGTAGTTTTCTATCTCAGGAGGAACCTAAGAAAGTGGAAGAAGCCTTATTGGATCCAGATTGGATATTAGCTATGCAGGAAGAGCTAAACCAATTTGAGAGAAACCAAGTTTGGAAGCTGGTACCCAAACCAAAGAACAAGAGTCCTATTGATACAAAATGGGTATTCAGAAATAAGATGGATGAAAATGGCATTATCATAAGGAATAAAGCCAGATTGGTTGCTAAAGGCTATTCTCAGCAAGAGGGAATAGATTTTGATGAGACATATGCTCCTGTTGCAAGACTTGAAGCTATCAGAATCTTTCTAGCCTATGCAGCCCATGCCAATTTCAAAGTCTATCAAATGGATGTCAAGAGTGCATTTCTAAATGGGAAATTAGAGGAAGAAGTCTATGTAAGTCAACCTCCAGGATTTGAAGATCCAAATTTTCCAGACTATGTGTATTATCTGTTGAAAGCACTCTATGGACTGAAGCAAGCACCTAGAGCCTGGTATGAAACATTATCAAAATTTCTTTTGGAGAATCACTTCACTAGAGGTACTGTTGATAAAACTCTCTTCTTTAGAAATGTTAATGGCTCTAGTATACTTGTTCAAATTTATGTAGATGACATAATATTTGGTTCTAAAGATAATAATCTTTGTAAGAAGTTTGCTAAGCTAATGCAAAGCAATTATGAAATGAGCCTAATGGGAGAACTAACCTATTTTCTTGGTTTACAAATTAAACAAGTTAGTAATGGAATTTTCATTAGTCAAACTAAATATATTCATGATCTTTTAAAGAAGTTTGACTTAATGGAATGTTCATCTGCAAAAACTCCCATGGCCACTGCCACCAAACTTGAATTAAATAAGACTGAAAGGTCTGTGGACATTACAAGTTATAGAGGCATGGTTGGTTCACTTTTATATTTAACTGCTAGCAGACCAGATATAATGTTTGCTACATGTCTGTGTGCGAGATTTCAAGCTGATCCTAGGGAGTCTCACTTAATTGCTATCAAGAGAATTTTCAGATATCTCAAGGGTACACCAAATTTAGGAATTTGGTATCCTAGAGAATCTGGCTTTGATCTAATTGGTTATTCAGATGCAGACTATGCAGGTTGCAAAATAGACAGGAAAAGTACAACAGGCTCCTGTCAATTCCTGGGAAACAAGCTTGTATCATGGTTTAGCAAAAAGCAAAATTCAGTCTCTACTTCTACAGCTGAGGCTGAATACATTGCTGCTGGAAGTTGCTGTTCTCAAATGTTATGGATGAGGAATCAACTCCTTGATTATGGACTTCATGTTGATAGAGTACCTATCTTTTGTGACAACACAAGTGCCATAGCCATAACAGAGAATCCTGTGCAGCACTCAAGGACCAAGCACATTGATATTAAGTACCACTTCATCAGGGAGCATGTCATGAATGGTACAGTAGAACTACATTTTGTTCCAAGTGAACAACAAATTGCTGACATATTTACCAAGCCACTTGATGAATCAACATTCACAAGATTGGTAAGTGAGCTAGGTATGCTTAATTACTCTTAAAATTCATGTCTTCTTTGCAATTTGATGTGGAGCCTGAAATATATTAGTTGCTAGAACAAATTTGACTTTTAACAAAGTTTATTCCATCAACGGATGTTCCCTATCCGTTGAAAGTCAAAATTGCTCTATCAACGGATATTCATTATCCGTTGAAAGACAAGTATATCTCTGGAACTTTTATCCGTCAACGGATAAAGCTGAAGTACCTTTCAACGGATGACAATTTACATTATCCGTTGAAATGTCACATCAGACGTTTGAGGTGTTTCACAGCCGTTGATTCTATTTTCTTAACCGTTGATACCATACATACATCTGTATGTATTGGTTTTAAAGGTAGTTATTAGAATACTTACAGTTTATTCTTAAACGGCTGAAATTCACTAACACCTATTTATTGATTAATCCTTTATTTATTTTTTTTTTTTGAAAGCATATAAGCCCTTCTGATTGTTCATTATTACTTTACGCTTTCTTAGAATTTCAAGCATTTACCATTTTCTCTCTGCAAAACCCTCAAGTTATTCTCTGCAATTTCTACTCACAACAATGGCACCAGTCGTGAAGATTATGTCTCAATCTGGGTTCATCTACGAGAAGAATAATTTCATAGCTCTGGTAGAGAAGAATGAAGCCCACTCAGATTATCACAAAATGATGGACTTCATCAAAAACTGTAAACTTAGCTATGCAATGCTGGAAGCCCCAACGATTTTCTGTGAAGTAGTTGAGGAGATTTGGACAACTGCTGAGTTCAACTCCATGGATATGACTATCTCCTTCACTCTCAAAGGTAAAAATCACTGTATAAACTGTGATGACTTACAAGCATGTTTTAAATTACCTGAGAACAATGCCATGACACCACACACTGATAGTGATGTATCCAGCATGTTAGATTCCATAGGTTACTCTCTTAACTCTGCTAATTTAGGGGGTATTAGACGAAAAGGCCTTAGGAAAGAATGGAGTTTTCTTGGGGATGCCTTCATAAAGGTTTTCTCTGGGAAAATTAGTAATTTTGATGCCATAACTTCATCTCTTGTTAACATGTTCTATATGCTTGTTTCTGATAGGTACTTTAACTTTAGCAACTATGTGATGCTAGAATTAGGTACTAGATTAGGTAACAAAGCTAATAGACCTAATAACATCTATTATGCTAGATTCTTTATGTTATTGGCTAACCATGTTGCTGAAGGTTTAGTCATAATCAATGAGAATAATAAACTCAAGTGCTGGGCACAAGAGAAAAGAGTTCTTGCAGACTTGAAGAGAATGGATCTTAACAGCAGTGTGCAATTGGTATATTTACCAATCATGAATGCACCCCAGGTAGGTGAGGTAATTGCTTCTACAACTCCTACTTCTTCCAACCCCTCTATTTCTTTATCTTCTAGTGTGGCCATGAAATCTGTGTCAATGCCCCAACAGATTTCTACCAAAGTCACCAAATCCAAACTTTCAAAATCCAAGACAAAGAAAACCACCTCTGTTGTTTCTCAAAAGACAACAGTTGTAACAACAACCATTAACCCTGAGGGAAGTGATCAGGGTGTGAGTGGTGAGGGGAGGGGTGAACATCAAAGAAACCCCCAGGATAAGGAAGGAGAGTTGAGTGCTTCCCAAGCTAGCCAAGCCCCAGTTTCTCAAAAAGCTGTGGTGGTTGAAAAGGTCTCTAGCACATCCCTAGTAGCATCCTCCCAAAAGGATGTTACTATTGAAAAGAGTTCCCATCCAGGAACACAGAACAAAAGAGGGAGGGACACTAAAGCCAAACACTCACCTACAAAAGCCTTTATTAGAAGAAAGAAGGCTAGAACCCAATCTTCTACACAGGGTGCACACACTGCACAGAAACATCCATCTGTCTCTGTGCCTTCTCAAACTCAGTTTGATGTGACTCCAATAAATGTGGAGTCACAGCCCCATTCTCTCACAATAACTACACATCAATCACCAAATGCTTCTTCACCATCTCTGGATGTGGATATGCTATTCCCATCAATTCCTGATTCTCCCTCTTTACAACTCAGGGAGGAGCCCCACTCAAATACAGGTGATCATCATCTTTTAGATGATTTGTTGGATCACCCGCAAATTCTTTCAGATATAATTGAAGGATCTGTATCAACACATATCAAATCAATCTATACAGATTCAACAGTTATATCACTTTCAATTTCATCTTCTTTTCCTTCTTCAATGGATATCACTCATCCGTTGACAAGTGGTTGCTCTTCAACGGATAAGCTTAACAGCAGTTATCCGTTGATAACAACAGTTTCAACTTCAACGGATATTCCACATCCGTTGATAGTCTCTACACAAACAACTGAAATGATTCCAAGTGTAGAAGACATGAATACTGTGCAATCACTTTTAGGATTGAGGGCAGGGAGTGAAAATTTGAGTGAGAGGCTGGGTTGCTCCCAGGCAAAAGGAGAGATTGAGAGCACAAAAATGCATGCTATTTCTTCCAGCATGGCAAAAGTCAGTGAGTGGAGTACCACCTTAGAAGGTGAAGGTGAGGGAGTGAGATGTGTGAGCCAGGGGGAGCCCCTGATGCAAGAACATAGAGAAAAAGAGAGAAAAGCAGGTACAGTTGATACAAGGGTGGAACCAGCCATTGCTCATGAGTCAATGATTGTGGATGATGCTGAAAAGGAAAGACAATTTCAGCAACATTACAAAGCTGTAATTGATAACATTTCCTTGGATGCTGACACTTTTACTCATCCTGTGACAGCCTATCAACTGTTGGCTGCTCAGGGCAATGAGGAGGCAGAGAGGACACTACATCTAGTGCACTCAACAGAATCTCTTCAAAGGGATAAAGCTGCTATTAACAGGATGCCTTCTACAGCTGGTGAGCCATCTGAGGAATTTGGAGTAAATTCTGATGATGATGACTCTATTTCTTCTGATGGAAGCATGAACATAGGGGGAGATGAAGACCCTAGTTCCATTTCTAATCTACCTGAATGGGCCCTGACTAAGGAGCATAGAACAGGTGAATTCAATGTCCACCTGGTCAAACAAATCATCACTATTCAACAGGCCATTCAGAACACTTCAAATGCAAATATCAAGGCTATCCTCCAAGCTCACCTGGACTCACTGCATCTCATGAAGTTGCAGAAAGTAAAGCAAGATATGAGTCTAAATGATCTCAGGAAAGATATTGCTGACTTGAAATCCTTCACTTCAGAAAAATTGGATTCAGTCATGCCCTATGGTACTTTGCAGGACTTGGTTTCGAGATTGAAAAAGGAATCAGTTACTGAACAAAGGCTGGCCAAGTTGGAAGACAGAGTTCAAGGAATTGAAGATTCTGTGGCCACCCTTCTTCTCAACCAACAATCTCAAACCAATCTCCTAATGCAGCTGGCAAAAGCACAAGGCTTGACCCCTCTCCTTGATGATAACAAAAAGGGGGAGAATAACAGGGAAGGGGAAGGAGAGCCCTCTACAAAGATTCAGATATCTAAAGTGCTAGTTCCTGCCATCACTACCTCTCCAATCATTCAAATCAAGGGAAAATCTGATGGAATTGATTTGATTCAGCTAGCAGCAGCTGAAATACAAATGAAAGAACAATGGAGGAGAATTGATGAAAGGTTGCAATTGGTGTTTGGTTCTACACAAAACAAATCAACATCTGTGAAATTTAGCACAAAGATTGAACCAATCAACATGGAGCTCATGCCAGTAGGGAGTCTTAAGGATGGAGAAGCTTCTTCCAAAGAGCTACAAGCTATAATCCTCAAGCCCAATGAAAGATCCAATAAGGACTCAACAAAGAATCCTTTAAAAGAAGTGGACTTTCCTCCTTCAAAAGATGATGAGAACAAGATCTTAGGCAGGAGTATTGCCTATCTCAAAAAGTCCATGGATGAGGCTGTAAGGAGAAATAGAGCTATTATCATTAGAGAGGGAAAGAGCATATGTGTGATGCAAGGACATCCCAAATTCTCAATAGCTAAGAAAGAAGAAGCCAAGCAATTAAAGGCTGACAAAAGAGCACAAGCAAAGCTTGAAAAACAGCTAAAGTCAAGCCAAGTTGAAGAAATGAAAGGAATTGAAGTCAGGGGTGAAGAAAAGATTGCTAACTTAGATGAGGTTCTTGGGAGCATATTTGGTGAAAATATGGAGGAAAGAGAGGAATGGCAGAAGGGAAACAGAAGAAAGGCCAAGGCACACAGAAGGAGTGAAGATAACCCTGAAGATACCAAATCTACATCTAAACCACTACCTTCCATACCTGAACCTTTTGTTACTGATCCCTCTATAAATATCCATGGTGAACCAATCATTCCAAAAGAGGAACCTATTGATTGGGACAACATCACATTGCCTACCTTTCTAACCACTCTTCCACCACCAAAGAAACAGAAAAGAAAACCAAAATCTACACCTCCCACAACCTCTAAGAAATTCACTCAAAAACAAAAACCTAAACCTAAGTCACCCATTTCTAAAGATGATTATGTTCACATCTGTGACATAAAAGAAATTTCAGACATTGAACTCTATCTGGATGAGCTGGAGGATGTAAGGGGAATAGCTGCCTACAGACAGTTACCAGAAAGATTAGTGTTCAGATATAAAGGAGCTGGGGAAAGAACATGGCCTCTCCACAGGATTCTAAATGAAGGCTACTCTACCTTGATCAGAGTCTTTTCAGCCATCAAAAAGGATTCTGGCTTTACCAGAACAGCCAAGACTGAAATTCTCAACAAGATTGCCAACATAAGGAAGACTTGGAGGGAACCAAATGCTTTGCCCAGAACCTTACTCATACAAGAAAGGGGAACTAAAATTCACAAATCACCTCATTGGTTGATGGAATTTAGAGATGACAGAGGAGTCAGAAGATTTTTCAGACTTGAAGACCAACTCAAGATTGCCAGCAATGAAACTCTCAAGGAAATGCAATCTAAGTTGGATATCAGTGATGAAGATGAAGCTGAATTCTTCAGAAAACTCCAACTCCAAATTGAGGGAAATGACAAAGGGCTAGGAAAGAAAACCAGGGAACAAAGAAGAAAATGATGTTTTGCTCAGGCTAGAGGAGCACCCTTGGAAATACTGTAAATCTTCAATTACCTCCTAGTACATACACTTTTGCAGCACTTTTTATATTTCTACTTAGTTTCAATTCAAATATTTGTTAAGTGTTTTGTTATCATCAAGTTAACTCTGAATTTATGCCTACAGTTCTTATAGACATAAATAGGGGGAGATTGTTAGGAATATATGTGCATTAGTTTGATGATATGTTTAACAAAACACTTAAGTAGAAATTTAGTGTCTGTAGCCTCAACGGATAAGACCACTTTGGCTATCCGTTGATGGTGTAGCTTTACTTAGAAATAAGTCTAGTATTGTAGCATATTTCAGTCTCTGTATTTAAAATTGTAATTCTTAGAAGTTGAGAGAAACTATGAGTCATGTTGACTACTAGATGATATGCAGATAGGAAGGCCAATTGTAAATATTTCATGCCTTGTAATTTTGTATAAATGAAGTGGTATCAACGGATGACTTAAAAGACCTTCAACGGATGAGAAGCTAAGCTTCAACGGATGTCTCTAAAGCTTCAACGGATAACATCCTTCAACGGATGAGAGCATCAACGGATGAAAGCTTCAACGGATAACATCCTTCAACGGATGAGAGCATCAACGGATGAAAGCTTCAACGGATAACATCCTTCAACGGATGAGAGCATCAACGGATGAAAGCTTCAACGGATAACATCCTTCAACGGATGAAGTCATCAACGGATGAAAGCTTCAACGGATGTTCTGCTAATCAGCCGTTGATAAGTGGTAGTTGTACCTACAAGCAGAGGCACGTGGGTTGACAGAGAAAACTGAGATGTGGTAGCCGAATTTCAGGATCAACAGAAAAAGCAGCCGTTCTTCTTTTGTACAAAGTTGCAATAGTCAACAAAGTACTTGAGTGAACAGGAAAAGAAGCAAGTGAAGAACTTATTTTACTATTGTAATTTTATATTGTTTTTCACTTGTACACTTGGTAATATATATGAACCAAGAAGAAGCTAGTAATTAGAGAGATTTTTTCCAGAGCTGTTAAGAAATATCTTGAGAGAAAATTCATCTAGTTTGTACTAGGATGCAGCTGTGATCAACATTGTTGAACACAGATTTTCTAATATACCATCTCTGGTGGAACAACAAATCCACCAGAAAAGTTTTTAAGGTCTGTTGTGTTCTTTACATTTGTGCTTGAATATATATCTGTCTGTATTAGCTTAAAGCAATTCACACACTTGTTCTTCTTGAACACACAACTTTATAAACTGCTCAAAACTTGAAAAAGTTTTGAGATTTACATTCAACCCCCCTTCTGTAAATCTCATTGTTAGTCTTCTAGGAATAACAACAGCAGATGAATATACAAACATATATATATACTATATATACATATATTTACTTATTTAATTACGAATTTAATTGCAAAAACTTCAAAAATTCATAATAAAAAATCTATACAACATAAAATTATGAAAAAAATACCCAGACGATCTACAACACTTGTAGAACCCAGATCAATATTCAAAATTATTATGAGAAATGATTTCTCATCAGACAAAATTAATCCATGATATAACTTGTAAAAATCATAATTAATTCATAAAAGCACATAAAATTTTGAAATTTTTACCACAGATCTATATGCATACAACCTATGCTCTGATACCATTGTTGGATTTTTTAACGCAGCGGGGCGTGGAAAAAACACTTTTACACACACAAAATCCAAATAAAAGCATATAATTCTTGAATAAAAATTCGAGGGATCGAATCTAACCTTTTAAAATTATTCGGAGACAACGATCAGAGATCCTTAGCAGTTGCTCCTCAAGTGTGAAGCACTCCACCGGTATCCACCAAGAAAACGACTTTTAGGAGGAGGAGGAGGTGGAGAGAATTTGGTTTTCTAAAACTTTTGGGTTTCTAGGGGTCAGAATAAAATAGGGTCTATAATAGTGTATTTATAGGCAAAATTTTCAACTGAAATTTTCCCATAAATATTATTATTATTATCCCATTAATTATTCTCATTAATAATTAAAACACCTTTTAATCATTAATCCTTTTTCTAAACACTTTAGAAATAATTCTCTCTCTTGATTTAATTTCCAAAAATTAAATCTTTTAATTAATAATATTAAGAACTTTTCTTAATTAATTTATAATCAATTAAATCTCATTTAATCAATTATTAAATTTGCCAATTAATTATTTATTTCACAAATAAATAATTATTTAGCCATTATTAATTAATTCCTCCACCATTAAATCATTCTCTTTTTATGGTGTGACCCTGTAGGTTCAATATTAAGCCGGTAGTAGAAATAAATAATAATAAAACTATTTTATCATTATTTATATAAATTCTCTAATTTATTAAATATGATTAATTAATTAATCACATTTATTCTACATCGTGAGTGATGCTTCTCAACATATCGCGACTATCCGGATAATATGAATTCACTGCTTAGAATACCAAGAACCTGTCAGTGAATAGTTACCGTACAATAAACTCCTTCTACCCTACAATGTCCCGATTAAATACAAGGCATGGATCTCGTGTCAAGCCTATCTAATTCAATCACTTTGCTTACCATTTACTATGCGTAGTTCTATGCAAATTAGAAACTCCTTTCTAATTTCATTTACTCTGGCCAGAGATTCCTGAACTAGCATAAGTGGATCAGCCTTGAACATTCGCTTCCTTCACTGGAAGGGGTAGATCCTTTATTGATCATACACTATCTTCGTGTACAAATTCCTATACCCAGAAGAGCCCTAATAATTGTCCCTGGAGACTAAGAACTAAACCAAAGCATAGTTCAGTGTACACAAGATGACTATGATGACCTGAAGTCTAAGGATACTTGTACAACTATCACTATGTGAACAACTGCTGACACGTGAGTGAACTCCATCAGTTGTTCAGCTGTGCGAGTCATGTTCAGTGAACTTATTCCATAATAAGCACCTACATACTAGCTATAGTGTCACCACACAAATGTCTATGAGAATAGACATCCTTCATAATGAAGCAAGCATAGTATGTACCGATCTTTGCGGATTATTAATTACCAATTAGTAATCCTATGACCATGAACTATTTAAGTTTAGAGTTATCATCTTTTTAGGTCTCACTATTATGATCTCATCATAATCCATAAAAAGCTTTACTCTAAACTATGGTATATCTTATTTAAACACTTAAATAGATAGAGCCCGTAATAAAAACAAAACAAGTCTTTTATTAATATCAATGAAATCAAAATAGATTACATAAAAGTTATTCCTAAATCCTAATACATGATTGGACTTAGGACATTTTCCTTTCACTTTCAACTCTCATTTCATATGGATTTCATTAAGAAAATTCTTAAAACCATACATGAAAATTTAAGTTCAAATATCATTGAACAATTTCCAATCATTAGATTTTAGGATTAACATCAAGAACATAATTAAATTAAGCTCTAAAATCCTAATTTTCTAACAATCCCCCACAAATCCATACAGAAATGCGATCAATTTCCCATCATGACTTGTTTTTTTCAGAGTCGGTACCCTTCCGGGTTTGAACCCTCCTAATTCCTCTACTTCAATGGCTATCGGACTCAGATGGAATGTTTCACCTTGAATCTTAATCCGTTTAGTATAACCATATTCCATAGACGACGACAAGTCAAAGGTTATGGTGCCAATCTACGGCTTTTAGACATTAACGGTCATGTCTCGATCCTGTTCGTCGAATGCTTCAAGGATTAACCCTATCCTCTAATTGCGACCACACAATTACATTCGCTTAGCTGGGCATCTTCAGAGATATACTTCCTCTATCTCGTCAAATGACTTGATCCCATTCAGAGTTTTAACACTCTTGCTTTTCTGGCAGTGTCAGTACCTTCTAGGTTTACAGGGGATAGACTCAGATACTATAGTATCATCTATGTAGCAAAGGTACTACCAACTCATCCTTACATCTTGTTATTACCCATTGAATACACTTCGAGGGATCTCCTCTCATGTATATTGGGTTCCCACTGTTGATGAATTATGATGGGTTGACAATCCCATCCCCAACCTTGACTTAAGGACCACTGCAGGTTCCAGTCCTTTAGTAAGAGGATCAGCTATATTATTCTGAGTTCCTATGAACTCTATAGCTATGATCCTATCAGTCACTAAACCCCTTTTAGACTTGAGTCTAACTTGGATGTGTCTCTTAGTTTTAGCATTATACTTTTTACTGCTAATCTTGTCGATAGTTGTTTGACTATCACAGTGAATAGCAATAGCAGGAAGCGGTCTGCTTACTATAGGTATTGCAGACATAAGTCCGTGTAACCATTCAGCCTCCGTCCCTGTGGCATCAAGTGCACACAACTCAGCCTCAAAAGTAGACTGAGTAACAATAGTCTGTCTGCTTGACTTCCAGGATATTGCTCCACCAGCCAAGGTGAACACATATCCAGTCACTCCATTGGAACCAGACTTCTTAACTATCCAACTTGCATCACTGTACCCTTCAAGCACACCAGGAAATCTCCTGTAGTGTAAACTAAGGTACATTGTGCCTTTTAGATATCTAAGTACTCTATCAAGAGCATCCCAATGAGTTCTGTTTGGACAGCTTGTATATCTAGCCAATTTAGACACAGAATATGAAATATCTGGTCTAGTGCAGTTAGCAAGATACTGCAAGCTCCCAATAATCTGAGAATACCTTAACTGAGACACAGGCACTCCTGAAGTATTCTTGACAAGGGAAACTTTCGAATCATAAGGTGTACTAGCGATTCTACACTGTGAATAACCATATTTCTCAAGTATAGATTTCTCTATATAATGAGATTGAGTCAAGGTTATTCCTTCAGTGGACTGAACCAGTTTGATTCCAAGAATCACACTTGTCTCACCCATATCCTTCATTTCAAAATGTCTTTTCAAGAATTCTTTAGTCTCGTTAATAATCTCAATATTAGTTCCAAACAATAAAATGTCATCCACATATAGGCACAAAATAACACACTCATTACCTTTAACTTTAGTGTAGACACACTTATCACTTTCATTAATCTTATAACTGAAAGGCAATATAGTTTCATCAAACTTTTTATGCCAATCCCTGGGAGCTTGTTTCAAGCCATAGATGGACTTGATCAACTTACATACTTTCCTTTCATTGCCTGATGCAACAAATCCATCAGGCTGATCCATATAAATCTCTTCTTCAAGTTCACCATGAAGAAAAGCCGTTTTTACATCCATCTGATGGATGATAAGACCATGGACTGAAGCCAATGCTATAAGCATTCGGATTGTTACCATTCTTGCAACCGGAGAGTATGTATCAAAATAATCAATTCCTTCCTTTTGCTTAAAACCCTTAGCTACCAGTCTAGCTTTGTACTTATCTATTGAGACGTCAGGGTTCAACTTCCTTTTAAAGACCCATTTGCACCCAATAGTAGAACACCCAGAAGGGAGATCAACCAACTCCCATGTTCCATTAGAAATAATAGAGTCAATTTCACTCTTGACAGCGCCCTTCCAGTGCCTTGACTCAGAAGAATCCATAGCTTGCCGGAAAGTTAAAGGTTCGTCCTCGATATTATAAGTGATGAAATCACCTCCAAAATCCTTGACTACCTTTGCACGCTTACTTCTCCTTGGTTCCTCTAGTTCCTTAGGACTAGAGCTACTACTAGGTTCCGCCCCCACATTTGTCATCTTTTCCATATGATCAGGAATAGAACTTGATGTGTGAGTAGGATCTTCCTCAGAAGTCGTTTCAGGTTTTCCAGTCTTCATAGGGTAGACATCCTCAAAGAATGTCGCATCTCGAAATTCAACTATCGTGTTTGCCACTATACCATCTATGTCAGATTTTAACACTAAAAATCTCATAGCTGTAGTGGTTTCAAGATAGCCCAGAAAGATACAGTCAACAGTCTTTGGACCTAGTTTCTTTCTCTTGTGTTCAGGAACAAGCACCTTAGCAAGGCACCCCCACACACGAAGATACTTAAGACTAGTCATCCTGCCTTTCCATAACTCCAAGGGTGTTTTATCCATGTGTTTCAGAGGGACTCTATTCAAAATATGGCAAGCCGTATTTAGAGCCTCTCCCCACATGTATTTAGGCAACCCAGAGTTAATAAGCATACTATTAATCATATCTTTAAATGTTCTGTTCTTTCGCTCAGCAACCCCATTAGACTCAGGTGTGTATGGTGGAGTAACTTCATGAACTATACCATTGTTTGCACAAAATTTATTAAAAGCATTACTCGTATACTCACCACCTCTATCAGATCTCAATCTTTTAAGTAACTTACTAGTTTGTTTTTCTACTTCAGTTTTATATATAATGAATTTACTAAGTGCTTCATCCTTATGTCTAAGTAAATAAACATAACAGTATCTACTACTATCATCTATAAAAGTAATGAAGTATCTAAACTGGTCCTTTGTCAACACACCACCAAATTCACAAATATCAGTGTGTACTAAATCTAACAAGTCTGAATCCCTAACAACGTTATGAGAAGGTTTCCTTATCTGTTTAGCAGACACACATACTTGACATTTAGAATTCTTTTCTATGGTATATTTTGGAATCAACTCTAAGTTCATCATGTTCTTAAGAGCACCAAAGTTTAAATGACCTAGTCTAGCATGCCATATATTTGAGGATTCAATACAGTTAACAGCAGGAATAACATTATTATTCAAATTTCCCAAAACGGGATCCGCATTAATAACAAATAAACCATTTGACAAGTAACCCTTGCCAAAGAATGTACAAGTGTGAATAAGAACTACTTTATTACACTTGAACGAAATTTCAAAACCACTAGAAACTAAACAGCTTCCACTTATTATATTTCTACGCATGTTGGGAACATGATGCACTCTCGTCAGAGATAGAATACGTCCTGAAGGGAACTTCAGATCCACGTTTCCAACTCCATGTACTTGAGCAACACTAGCATTCCCCATCTTCACAGTCAGGCTATGACTCTATTGATAAGATACAAATAAACTAATATCATCACAAATATGTACATTAGCTCCAGTATCTATCAACCATTCATTTGACAAATAGGTAGAAAATATCACAGGGTTGTAGGATACATACCGGTCAACGTCGGTTTCAGAAGCCGTAGCCTCACCAACAACCATGTTCACTACAGGCCCACTTGCGGTTCCAAGCACAACATTTGCTTGCGCTACCTCAGTTTTCTTCGCTTTCTTCGTAGGGCAGTCCTTACTCCAGTGCCCAACCTGCCCACAAGATCAGCATGGTTTGTTTGCCTTGGGTTTCTTGGCCTTGTCCTTGTCACTCTTAGGTTTATTACTATTAGCTTTCTTAGCAAAAGCCTTCCTCTTTTGTCCTACAGTTGCTATGTTTACCTTTGAGGTACCGTGTTCAGTTGGCATCACATGTCCCTGTTTGGACTTGTGTTGTTCTTGCACCGAGATGTCCAGCATAAGATTGGTCCAGGTGATCTCTCCTTTCTGTCTTTTCAGGGAGAGAGAGAACTCTTCCCAAGACTTCGGGAGTTTTTCAATCACACTCATCACCTTAAACTTCTCCGGGAGATTCATTCCAGACTCCTTCAAAGCATGCACTATCATCTCGAACTCATGCACCTGCTAAGTCATAGACTTATTGTCCACCAGCTTGAACTCGAGGAACCTTGCCACAGAATACTTTTCTAGACCTTGTGAGTCAGTATTATGTGTCTGGTCCAGCTTCTCCCATAAGAGTTTTGCAGAGTAGGCATCAGAAGAATAGACATCAAACAAAGTGTTTGTTAGTGCCACCAGAATGGCCGCTCTAGCCACTCCATCCTTCTCAGCCCACTTCGCAAAAGCCTTAACTGTGTCAGCCTTCTCTTGATCCACTACTGGTTTCTCATATTCCACAACCGGCCACAGACCCTTTATAGTCAGCCACAACTTCATCCTTTTCTGCCAGCGAGAAAAGCCAATGCCACCGTTGAATTTCTCCCGTAAACCGGTTAGTTCAACAGCTTGTGGGAAACTATAGGTGGTCCAATCAATGGCCCCAGCAGTTGCACCCGAACTGCTACCACCACCAACGATAACCTCACTTTCGTTAACCATTATGCTAAATTCTATATAACTAATATTCTCTTCAAGAATGTTGTAAATCTCACTAACAAATATAGCAACATAGAAGCAAGTGTATAAAGAATTTAGCAAGTTTAGGCCAAGACCACAGTTAACAAAACAAAACATGCAGGTAAACAAAATCAGTAACTGAAATAACGAAGAGAGAAAGAAAGATGTACCCGAAACCATAGCTTTTAACAGTAGCTGAAATAAAGGTTCACAGATACAAAATGCCAAGAAAAATGATCACAGTTGAGTCACCAGGCCTTGCTCGAAGTCCTGGCTGCTCTTGAAGAGAATATTGCCCCTACCTGCTGCGTTTGGGATGCGCACAATATCTCCACCAGGATAAAACAGCTCGGAGTTTATGTTAACAGCAGCAACAAAAGCTCCACTTCGACCAGCACCTCAGTCGCCGGAAAATATCAGCACTTCAGGACTTGTGGGAGAGAAATGCAGAGAGGTTGAAGAGAAGAGAAGAGAATGTAGTGTATATAATACATTCACTTTAACCTCTATTTATAGGAGAGGAAAAAATGAAACTGTCCACACACTTAATGTCTGAATTAAACTGCTTCATTAATGAAAAAATCAAAACTGATCAGATTTTGAATTCATTAATGAAAAAATCAAAACTGATCAGCTTTTGAATTTAAATTATTTATAACAGCTTTTCACATTAACACCCACATTATTATCAAAACTTAAGTTAAGTTCTGATTTTATTCATCAGTTCTTAAGTTCTGATTCTGATATCAGAACTTGTTACAGATCAGATTATTTGCAGGTTCAATATATTTAGACTAAGCCCACTAACAAAGTGACTTAGCCTATTTCAGTACCCAGCCCAATAATCCAGTCACCGATAAATAAATTCGAATTAAAATAATTCTCAAATAAATAAAATCCTCGCCCAGGTCGCCTCGCGTACGCAAGACGCCGAGACATTCGCCCAAATCGCCCTTCGACCCGACCCGGTCCGGTGCGTGGCGGGGCGCGCATGTGTGTGTGCATGGACCATCACACACCTTAGTAGTTGTATACTACTCATGTGGGTAATACCATATAAAGCACACAACCCCCTTTATTTATTTCAATGTGGGACAAACATTCTTAAATTTTCCAAGTTTTTCCAAGCTACTTTCAACTCTCATTTCATATGGATTTCATTAAAAAAATTCTTAAAACCATACATGAAAATTTAAGTTCAAATATCATTGAACAATTTCCAATCATTAGATTTGAGGATTAACATCAAGAATATAATTAAATTAAGCTCTAAAATCCTAATTTTCTAACCGCTTCAAACTATGAAACTAGCCATTGCACTGCCAACAAGGGGACTCTACTCATTTTGTTGAAGCAACTAATAACATTCAATTTTGAGAAGAAAATATAGCCAGTAAACTATCAGTAATCCTGAAATTAGCTACACACATCAGCCTGATCAATCCTTTGATCTACTACAACATTTACAGATTTACTTATTCTTGTGGACCGACTACCTTTACTTTCTTGAAACATGACTGGTAATTGCAGTGCTAATCGTATAAACATTAGGAATTTGGCACATGCGACAATGGACAATATTATGTAAATCGAGTAATCTACAATTGACACTTGATGTAACTAATACAAAAACTCTAAATGAAATGTCATTTTGAGAATTTTTTCGAGAACAACATTACCAGATAAGAGTATATTAAATTCTTCAGTTACAATTTTGAATCAGAATAACAATAGTTTTTTTGATAATAATGTACCATAGCAAGTTATGAAGTGCTTCCTCCTCCTTTTGCTGTGAATTGCATCCCTTGCTTGGTCTTGAGAACAAACATATAATTTTCCCTGGTTCTGAGAAGAAAAATACACTTTCTCCGGTTCTCCCTGCCGGTCCTTTAGATATTCACCTATGCACACTGGTGCACTTCATTATTTGTGGTCTTGTAGGGGCCATGAAGAAACCCCGTAATATCAAATTCAGACATACCCTTGAGCAAACCTGTTGCAACGCATAGCACACCATTTCGTTGTTCTGACGTTAAAGTTTTTCGCTTAGTTTAGTTACTGTTCTGAACTCCTTGGTGAGTATAAGATATTAACATCCGCAAGTTTATCAAGAAGCCAAACTTTTCTCCTCACAAAGTCTTAGAACTCTGTACTGGTCATAGTGAACTACAGTCTATAGACCAAGAGATATGGTTCCAATCTAAGACTAATCATGTCTCCAAATTTTATCTATCCTCTACATCCCAGCTATCACAATTTCAATACAAAAACATATACATGTACTGTGATATATTTACTAATGAAAGATTAACTTAGTTGCAGAAAATGAACTTTATCTTAAATTTCTAAATAATTTAATCACCAAATCTCAATATTAAAGGGGTGATTTGTTTAGATGGATTAAGGTTATGGATTACTTACAAAAATAAAATACGGATATGAAAGATAAATGAATTAAGAACCAACTTTCTACATAAAGCTCAATATTTTGTTCAACTAATTATAGTAAGTACAAGATACGGGTATCAACAAATCCGATTCAAATCCAGCTAGAAACCTGTCAAAATTCCATCCAACTATGTAAACAAATCAAAACCAAATTTAACGAAGATAAAGATAAACCCTAAGTGAAAACCTGTGACGCCGTGAAGAAGACCTTTCAAGTGAAAGGGAAAACCTTTTCAGCCAAAATTCATTTTTGAGAGTTAACACATTGCAGGGTGATATGATCCATCACCTTCTGACGCTTCCTTTTTTTCAAGGGAGGCTTTTTTTTTCTGCAAGCTCTTTTTTCATCTTAAATCAGCCATCATCTCGGGGACATTATCGTTCTTACTCATCCGCAGCTTTCTTCTCAGCTCCCTCTTTTTGCTTCCTGAGAATATCCCTGAATTCCTGACGCTTTCTTTCAATCTCATCACGAAATTTCTTCAGGTCTAACTCTGTTTTCTTCTTGAAATCATCCATCGACTCCTGACACCTTCTTTCCATCTCATCCCGAACTTTCTTCATCTTTTTTTCCATCTCATCACGAGCTTCCTTCATGGCTACCTCTGATTTCTTTCTAGCCATCATCTCCTGACGCATTAAATCTCGTATGATATTTTCGTTTTTAAGTCGAACACGAGTATCGTAATCTTTTCGAGTTTGTATGTCCCGAAGGATTTCATACGAGTTGTGGAGCCTCAGAAAATTTTCACGAGCATCAGGGTCATCGCTTCTCTTGTCCGGATGCAATTATAAAGCCTTTGATTTATACGCTTTCGTAATATCATTATGCGACAGTTTGGCGACTGCTATACCACTTGGTAAGCCAAGAATAACATAATGATCGACCTCCATTGTTGTGGAAACTCAATATTATATTTTATTTAACTGATTATGAAAAGTAAAAGCTATATGTATTTACAAGGTAGACAAATAAAATTAAACCTACTAGAAATCTCAAAGAAACTGAAAACCAGTTGGTGAATTAGTGAATACACCGAATCCAGCTAAGAAAGCCTTCAAAATTACATTCCAATCCAATCCAACTAGGTAAACACATAAAAACCAACTTGAACCAGGGAAAAACATATAACCCTAGGCTCTTAAAAACACTTTTAAGCACGGAAAGTTGTCCTAATTATTATTACCCAAAATAATGAACTTCCTTTTAAGTACTTTGAGTTGCGTCTTGTGTTGCAAGAGACAATCTCTTGATATATTTCAGTATTAATTTGATGTTTTGTCCAAACAAAGTATTGATCTGATGAATGATTATATTAATTGGACAAATGAATATACATACGTTGAGAGCTAGTTTATCATAAACACATAAAAACTCCTTAGCTAAAGGTAAAAGTTTTCAAGCCAAAAAATCTAGTTAATACTTATTTTAATAATCAGTTCAGTTCAATAAATCAATCCACACCCGCAATAAATTCATAGATTCTTTTTGATAATTAACACACCTTGCGATTATGAAACTCTTGAGTTACAAACATTGCTTAAACAAATCCATAGATTTTTTTTAATAATTAGCACACCTTGCGATTATGAAAATCTTGAATTACAAATATTTCTTATGATCTTAACCGCTCTGATCGAGATGTCATCTCTGTGCAGCCATTTTATGTCTTCCATCAACAGTCCGTTTTGGTCGTTCAGCAGCCTTTTTTCTGAGATTGGTCGACAATGAATTTTCATATGCCTGATATTGGTCATCAATAAAACTACCAAACTCTAAACTTCAGACTTTTAGACTGTATGTACTGATGCACAATTTCAAAGCCAACAGACACCGGTCTCAAAACAGGACATACTAGCAACTGATTAATAACAACTGGTAAAATATAAAATAATCTCAGATTCTTTAATTAACCAACCTTAGAAGCATAAGCCTTGATTCTTTTACAATTCAAAATTATGTGTTCAGCCAATCTATTATCAATAATAAAGGAAATTCATATATAGGACGCTTTGTTATTTTTACAACTTTTAATAATCAGGTATCAAACCTCAGACATATACTCTCAAAACAATTTCTGTAACCTCTTAGCACTATAATGCTTACCAATTCTATCCCAAAACATTTTATGCATTTTTCCCTTCTCCAGCTCAGTGACACAAAATTTTGCAATAATTTTAATTTTCTAGCTATCCATTCTTTCTGATCACGAGCAAGCTTAGCTGGCGCTGATCATCCATGGTTCATCTTCTGACGCTTTCTTTCTGTTTCAAAGGTAGCGTTTTCCTCTGCAAGCTCTCTTTTCTTCTTAAGGTCAGCCATCATCTCCTGACACTTTCTTTCTATCTCATCCCAAACTTTCTTCTCAACTACCTCTTTTTGCTTCCTGAGTATATCCATCATCTCCTCACCCTTTCCTTCAATTCCATCCCGAAATCTCTTCATGGCTAGCTCTGCTTCCTTCTTGAAAGAATCCATCATCTCCTTACGCTTTCTCTCCATCTTATCCCGAACTCTCTTCATGACTAGCTCTTTCTCCTTCTTGAGATCATCCATCATCTTTTTTTCCATCTCATCCCAAGCTTTCTTCATGGCAAGTTCTGCTTTCTTCTTTCTTTCCATCTCATCCCGAGCTTTCTTCATTGCTAGCTCTATTTCCTTCTTTCTTTCCTTCTCATCACGAGCTTTCTTCATGGCTAGCTCTGCATTCTTCTTTCTTTCCATCTCATCACGAGCTTTCTTCATGACTAGCTCCGCTTTCTTCTTTCTTTCCATCTCATCCCGAGCTTTTTTCACGGCTAGCTCTATTTCCTTCTTTCTTTCCTTCTCATCCCGAGCTTTCTTCATGGCTTGCTCTGCTTTCATCTTTCTTTCCATCTCATCACGAACTTTCTTCATGACTAGCTCTGCTTTCTTCTTTCTTTCTATCTCATCCTGACCTTTCTTCATGTCTTGCTCTGCTTTCATCTCTCTTTTCATCTCATCCCAAGCTTTCAGCATGTCTTGCTCTGCTTTCATCTTTCTTTCAATCTCATCATGAGCTTTCTTCATGACTAGCTCTGCTTTCTTCTTTATTTCCATCTCATACCAATCTTTCTTCATGTCTTGCTCTGCTTTCATCTTTCTTTCCATCTCATCCCGAGCTTTTGCTTTCTTTCTAGCCATCATCTCCTCATGACGCCTTAGATCTTGTATAATCTTTTCATGTTTAATGCGAACAGCATCATCGTAAGTTTTCCGAGATTGTCTGCCCTTAAGTATGTTATATGAGTTCCGGAGCCTCAGAAAATTGTTATGAGCGTCAGGGTCATCCCTTCTCTTGTCAGGATGCAATTTTAAAGCCTTTAAGTTAAACGCTTTAATAATAGCTTCATGCGACACTTTGGCACCTTGTACACCACTTGGTAAGCCCAGAATAGCATAGTTGTAGCAAAATTAAATTAACTGGCGTCCGAATTTATATTCTTAAAATCTTACCTGAAAAATCAGATCAGATTGTTCAACTGGATTGGGTGATGCATCCTCTCTCCATACTAAACATCGATGTCTGATACTCTTAAAACAATAAAAACAACATACTAATAATATTCAATACTCCAATATATATATTGATGTTAATACAAATAAGTAAAATTCTACTTGAATATCTATATTGATAATATAATTATAAATCAAATAGATTTTTATTACAAGGAATATTTTATAATTCTAATTGGACATTGATAAGTCCCCGCAAAAAAAAAATAGAGTTTTTTTGGATATTGCAAAAAAAAAACCCAGCAAATTCTATTGGGAGAATATGAAGATTGATGCACCTTGGTTATCAAGCTCTGAAAAATGTATAGGATCTGTCCATGGCCTTTTTGACGCCTCAGCCTTCTGGGAGTACCATCAGGATCACCAGCCACATTTTCGCGAAGAAAGGCAAAGGAGAAGGCGCATTACATGATCTCTACCTGTCTGCTTTATGATTTTCTTTTTACCAACTCTACTTGGTGATCTTGTCAACTTAAGTGTTGGACTTTGAACTGTTGTGGTATTCGGTTGTGTAAACTCTTTCGAGGACTGAGTTTCACATGCTTTCATGTTACCCCTTTGCTTATGGCATTAAGTATCATACAGTCTAGCATGGAAATAAGAGAAGTAATTTTAAATCAACCATTAAGCACATAGCTATAAATCATGTTGGAGTTCAATCAACACACCTGGTTTATGGAAGGAAAAATTACAGGTAGATTGGTAAAGGACAGAATCTGAGAAGCTAAAGGAAAAAGATTCACACACGTGATTGATGGGGAAATTTCTCAATCAGGGGCTGTGCCACAGAAGAAAAGAGGAATTACATCAGACAGAGTTTGTATAGATTGAAGAGCTAAGGGCTTTGCTTTTCAGAATTTTGTGCAAACACCAATAGCGCTTGCTAGGAATATCTTTTCTAAAAGGCTTTCATTTTATGAGAGAACAATAACTGTTTAATCGAGATAGATGAAGGATTAGATGCAAACTTCTCCAGAGAAGCTCTCTTCCAGATAATAGATTAAATGCATTCAGAATTTCAAATATGCAGAAAGATACAATACACATTACAGATGTAGACATAGAAGACAGCTATGTATAATATTGTAACCGAGTTAAGTTGTCCTCTATTGTGTAAGTCGAAACTAAACATAGTAAAGGGTTACAAATCTATTTGCATTCTGATATTTAACACATTGCAGCTAGGAAAATCTCGATTCACAAATATGTTTCTACATATATTAACTCTGGACTTCTAGATTGTACGTATTGCTGAGCACCTAGAAAGACGCTGAGCAATCGGAAAGGCAACAGCCACAGGTCTTAAAACTGGCAACACTATCAACGGATTACCAAGATTCCCGACAACACTCCTGGTGGCAGCAACAACAGCATCTTCTGAAGCCATGACTATAAAAGCAGACCCTTTGTTTGTTTCACAGCTTCTAATAAGCACGTATCGAACCTCACCAAACTCTTGAAACAATTCCCTCAACCTTTGAGCACTATAGTCCTCACAACTCTTGTCCCATGATACTGTAACCGCATTTTTACCCTCCAACGCAACATGACCATCATTCAGAAATTTAGCAATCTCGTCCCGAGCTTGCTTCTCTGCTAGCTCTTTTCTCTTGAGAAACACCATCATCTCATGACGCCTCCTTTCAACCTCGAGCTCTTTTTTCTTCTTAAGCTCAGCCCTCATCTTCACATTCCTTCTTTCTTCCTCTTCTCGAGCTTTTTCCGCCGCTAACTCTCTTTCCTTCCTCATCTTCACACGTTCCTCATTCCTAGCGTTTCGAGTTTTTGTGTCCTTGAGAATCTCATACGAGTACAGCAGCCTCTGAAACTTGTTATGAGCATCAGGATCATGCCTTCTTTTGTCCGGATGAAGTTGTAAAGCCTTTAACCTATATGCTTTTGTGATATCTTGAAGAGAGAGCTTGGTACTTTGTATACCGCTTGGTAAACCAAGAACAACGTAATGATCTACCTCCATTGTTAATAGGATAAAAGTACAGGGGAATGAGGGTGTGTTGGATTTTATAGCAAGCATTCTTTTAATTGACAAGTCATCATCGAATTCTAATAGGAATTGGAAACAATTAACAGTAAGCAGCAAGTTTTATCAAACAATACGACAAGGAAAATAATTTACAAATTATTGCATAGATAATATTTCGGTCTATTAGCCATAAAAATCAGTCACAATTCATAATAATTTTTTTGCACTATTAAATTATAAGGAGGAGATAATATGTCAACATAAATTTTTAATTCCTACAAATAGTATATTGTTTGGACACTAGTCATTGGAATAATTTAATCTAAACTGATTTTTATGATTCCCAGAAGCCGAAATTAAAAAAAATATCAAGAAATAACTGTTACAAATCGTCTTCTTGTTCAGTGTTGTTCAAATTATAGTTTCTTTCACCACCTTAAGAATTACAAAGCAAATCACTGGAAAAGGATGAGTGTTGTAGTCTTGATGACAAAGCAATTTAAGCTTTGGCACTTTCAGAAATCTTGTAAAATGCTTGAATTGGTGAAACTATATTAATGCGTTTAGTTTGAGTAAGTAACTTATGACTTAAAATGAATAAGTGAGTATATGTTAATAAATACTTATAAGTTATATAAGTGTTTGGATAATTTAACTTATAAGTCAGAATTGCTTTTATTTAAATGAATTAAAATAAATAATTTTTATATATAATTATCTTAATTCTTATATTTTAAGATATATTAACATTAAAAAAAATATATTCTAAAATTAAAATTGACAAAAAAACGAAAAATCAAAAATAAGTTGAGAAAAAGTACATCGTTACCAACATTCAACTTATCAGCTTATAAGTTATAAATTCAACTTATAAACTGGGTCGACAAACACTCAATAAGCTGTTACATGCTTATAAGTCAATAAGTCCACTTAACGGAATTGCCAAACCGACCCTTCATAATCACACCCATTACAGCCCTCATCTTCACGATGTTATTGATAAAAAAGAACAACCACATAATTCCTTAAATTATTCCATCTTCCAAATTTTAATAGGAACGAGGAAAAATCATAATGATTCACGAAAATCGACAAAATAAAAAAAAATCAAGAAATAAGGAAACTGGAATTGGTGAATGCATCAGTAGCAGGCTCAATTGCATATGCAGCACTTGATATACTAACGCCACTTGACATTGATTAAAAAAGTGTAACCTAGAGTTTATAATGCTACTCTTAAAATTTAAAAACATACCAATGAAATTGCATATGGAATAGATAATTACAATTTCAAACAGAATACACCAAGTTCAAAGTTTTCACCTGTATGATTGCAAAATCTGGTCCTCAAACGATCAAACATTAACTTTATTGTTGTCCAGGCAAGATGAAGAAGTAGAAAACTGATAACAAAGCTATTAAACAGTCATTATCCATGTCTTTTGAGTCTCCTCCCAACTGCTTACTTAGCACACACAGCCAAATCTCAGGAACTCCTGTCATTCCGACGACATGAGAACAATGCCACAAGTACTGTAACCGTTGGTATGTCAGAACGCCGTTTGGCTTGAAAAAATTGCATAGGCGATGACTATGGAGCATGCCGGTGTTGGGCTTAAGAGAGAGCTTGGCTAAAGTTTGGCTCTTTCATAACCTATCGAGTTTGAGTACAAGTTTGGGAAGTATCTTAATACGAAATCAAAGTTCAAGAACTTTGCTCAACAATCATAAGATCAGTTCCAAGTTTCCCAACATGCAAGAGGTGCATTCCCTTGACAGATGCTAAACTCTCAATGTAAGTAGAGCTATATATGAGATTAAGAGCAGGCAACAAGAGCTATCATAAACATAGACGCCACTTTTAAGCCTGTCGACTGCATAGGTTTCAGGATTGACACTAGCTAATTTGAGATGCTCGCCAGAGTCAAACAACAAATCACCATTCCTAAAGCAATTAACCAAACTCATATCTCTTGATATAGTGATTGGTCCAACCATGTAGTTCCTACTCCAAAGACCACATGCTTCATCAAAAAAATAAACATCCACTAGTCAAGTACTACTCTGAGGAAAATCATAAGCAATGTCAGCAAGCATTCCCCTCAAATTCACCATACGGCTATATCGTTTGCCATTCTTGTTGATAAATTCTAAGCCAGGCAACAACTTGAGATCCTCATCTTTGAAATCAATATACATAGTATAACAGTGTGTATTATAGTAGTTGTGCCAATAAAGACGTCCATCAACAATCGTAGGCCGGGCACAATAACCGACTCGTGACACAAAGGATGACATAAAACTCTTCTCTCCCCAAGACTCAGCATTACAAGAGTAGACAAGACCTTCTGGTGGGTGATCAGCAGTTACCTTAAGATATACAACTTTATAATCATTCGCAATGGGATCAAAAGTCTGATCAAAACCAAAACCCATATTGATGTGAAATATACCGGAAAAATTACGTAAGTTGTTAACAGGAGGAACACGAATATCCTTGTACTGATTAGTAGCAGGATTCCAAATCCCAACACAGGATACCGAATCCGTGTAATGATAAACACAAACTAAACCACCTAAGAGGGCGTTTGGAAACTTGCATTTCATATCAAATGAAGGATTTCAAATGACAGGATTTGAGTTGTCATTTCAAATTCTCATGTTTATACTAATATTTGAATGTCCTCCATTTCAAATGAAATCCAAATCCAAATTCCCAAACAGGGTCGCCTGATAGAAGATGATTCCAAGATTTACAAACACATCGGAATCAAACAAGTACTTTAACGGGCAGTCGGACAAGTATTTCATCCCTGAATATTTCTTCTGGAATTTCAGGAATAACAAGACAAGAATTTTCTGATAGGCTTACCCTATTACCCATCTGCATTGGTTGTTTACACAATAACCATATCCCGGACATACAAGATTTGCATGACTTTGGGACAGTACACAATTATCTCAAAAATAAAAATGCATGCTAGTACATTATTGAATATTGATTTTAATAATAAGATTTTTTTTATTTGTCTTCATATTATTGAATATTTTATATATTTAATAACGAAGACTTTTTTCCGAAAAGAACTACCTACAACGGATAACTCCTAGGTCCAGAGTTATGTGTTTGTGAGAACTCTCGTTTCCAACTATTTTGCTCGCATGGTTGTGTTACTCTTATTTGTATCCAGGAAATGTATCTAAGGTGTGTTCACTTGCATTCAAAGAGTCATATAGTCTTAATCTGGAACTAGAAGAAGTAATATAAAACAATCACTAAACATATGAATCATGGACAAATCTGGATGCATGTCAAAGTTGACACAATAACATTATATATCCATAACAAGTCGATCACAAGGTTTATTTTTTGCTGAATGAAATATAGAAAAAGAAAATCACAAGCTACAGAGGGGAATACACAAGTCGAGGCACAGGAGAACATACGTCTACCTCTCATCAAAGCTAATCAAATTTCAAAGTAAAAGCAACCTACTACTACATATTCAAGTAACACTAAAAAACTAACTGATCAAGAAAATGGACTGATGAAGAAATTAAGTAAATAAATGATATTCAGCAATCCGTTTCCAAAACTTTAAATTTGAGAAGAGCACCTTCTATACTGCACATTTAATCAGCTCTACTCTGATGTCCTACATCATAATCACACACACAAGATCTATCTGTATTTCCGAACTTCCAGCTTGACCAACAGGATTCTAGCCATCTAAATTCTGTTGTTGTGCTCCTGAATGGCATATAGTAGACAGCTGCAGCTATGAAAAAACTAATCATTTAAGGTTTTAAGCTATTTCCTGTTGACGCACTGCAACGGGGTTAATAATTTAGACCGCTAATTTGAAACAATGGGGCAGTACTGGTCAATAACCACTTTAGAAGAGGGCAGCCAAAAAACAAAAAATTAAAAGGATGATGGTAGCAATCATCATGTATATAATCTGTTACATCAAGCACAGGAAGAGGGGTGCTAGGGCCAAATCGGTGCCCATAGTCCCTTGTGAGGAGTATATAGTTGATTGAAAGCCATAGATATAATGAAATACAACGAACACTGAGCACCTAAAGGATGCTAAACCGTTTGACTCCATTAAACATGGGTACCTCTCTTAGCACAAACGGAATCCCAGATTGCTCTGATTTACTGTATTAAGGCCATCCCACGATATGCTCAAGCAAGAAGTAATCTATACAGATGCAGCTAATTGCCCTTATTCAATCATAAACACATGGTCTAAGGGATAAAAAAAGTTAATTAAAGGCAAACTAGTCCAAAACCAAATTTACTACAGCTAAAGAAGGACATTTACATACCTGAATAACAGAGCTACGGGCCTGCTCTCAGAACTTGTGAAAACCGTTGGCTACTTGCTTGGGATATCCACTGCCCAAAAGGCTTTCAATCATTATGGTATATTGTAACGATATAATGAAGATATATTGGTAGATAAGGATTAGGCTGCAAACATCTCCAGAGACCAGAGGTAAAATAGAAAGATGGAAGCTCTGTAATCCAGCAAAGAAAAAAAGGAAGCGCTATCCCAGTAAATAAGGTTTCTTAAACGTGGACTCCTTTTGGCTAACAAAAATCTAAGATACCTTGTGTTAACTATTAAACTTTTAGCTGCATAGTTCAAAATGATTCTATACTACTTTTCAATTAATTTACTAGGAATTTGAAAATTCAGACCAACACAGAAAATCAATTATAAAACTATCAACTTAAGAAGAAGATATATACAGTAACTTACAATGTACAATGGTACATGAAGTAGAACAATCCATTATATGAAGAAAAATGAAAAGATTAAACTACAATTTTGCTTCTTCCCAAAACCGGCAACACTAACAAGGGATTATCAAGATCCCCAACAACACTCCTGGTAGCAGCAACGACAGCATCTTTCGAAGCCATAACTATAAACGCAGACCCTTTCTTTATTTTACAACTTCTCATAAGCACATACTGAACCTCACCAAACTCTTTAAACAATTCCCGTATCCTCGGAACACTATACTCCTCACCAATCCTATCCCACGACACCTTAACCACTTTCTCCCTATCCACCCCAAACTGACCGTCTTTCACAAACCTCCCAATCTCATCCCGAGCTTGCTTCTCCTCCACCACTTTTCTCCTATAATATTCCGCCATCTCAAGCCTTCTCCTCTCCTTCTCCAACTCTTCTCTCATCCTCATCTCTGCCATAATCTTCCTCCGCTTCCTCCTCTCCTCCCTACGAGCTATCCTCTCCAGTACCTCTTGCCTCCTCCTCATCTCTTCCATCACCTCCCTACGCCTCCTCTCTTCCTCCTCTCGAACTCTTCTCTCCTCCGCCTCTTTCTTCCTAAGCTCCTCCATCATCTTCTTATGCATTACCTCTCGTAAAACCTTATCCTGCTCAACCCTAACACGATCATCGTAAACTTGCCTAGTACTCATATCCTTTAAAACATCGTACGAGTTCTGGAGCTTCTGAAACTTCTTATGAGCATTAGGATCATCTCTTCTCTTATCAGGATGCAATTTTAAGGCCTTAATTTTATAAGCTTTCGTAATATCTTTCTGCGAAAGCTTAATCCCTGCTACACCACCAGGTAAACCAAGAATAGCATAATGATCTACCTCCATTAGGGGATTATTTTGTTTTTGTTGAACGAGTGTATGTTAGGGTTTTATATGTAGGCAACGAATTGGGGAAAGTTCATAATTGGAATTCTAACTGGAATAGGAAAGTGAGTATTGCAATAGCAAAGGTACGGTTTCTTATAAATCAAGATTATAAATTCAAAATAAAGTTTCAGATCATACAAACTTTAAACTAACCTTGAAAATTATTCCGCCCCGGTCCCTTCTTGGCGATTTGAATTTTTTAGGGTTCCTATGATTCTCAATTGATCAGGTTTTGTAAAGTAGAGAGGGCTATAAGCTTGTTTTTATGGATTCTGGATACGCATTCGGATGCTCCAATTCTTCGCCCAAATTTAAGGCCAGTGTGATTTCATCAGAAATACATTATGTTGATGGTTTTTTTAATAAGAGATATTTAAAAAAGATAATAATATTTATTGAAGGATATGATTTTATTGATATTTATACGTGTTTTTACAAAAAGTGAATATATTTTAGTTGAAAGTTAAGTTTTAGTTTAAATCAATAATATATGAATTATGTATAGTCTGATATTAACTTCATTTTATCATTAATCAATAGTTTACATTATTGTGTTTAACACGAAATTAGTTATACTAACAAAATTTAACTAATTATTTTTAATTTAATTTTAATTTTTTCAATCCGGTTTAATATAATAATTTTATTTTAACCCGAACAAATAGTAAATATCATTTTATTTTTGATAGTCGAATTATATTTTGATAGATATATTTTGAAAAATTAATCTTGATAGTATTAATTATTATCTATGGGCCCAGTAAGACCCAACGAACGAAAGCCTATTAGACAGTTATACTATTGGGCCTTCGGCCCAATAGAACCATGTACCGAACGCCCAATAGGACCATGTACCGAAACCCACAGAGCATCACAGGCCGAAGTCCATCTTTTCTCCAACCGTTGGGATTGTGCAATCATAACGCCTCATTTATACTTCTCTCCATTAATAAGGTGTAAGTGATGAGCATTTATGGCAACATCGGGTATAAAAACCCCGGGGAAGTACAATTTTGTTTTCTCTCCATCAAATGTGAGAGTTTGTTTTCTCTCCATATTCAAATCCCAGGAATATTGTGGGAGTCCTTCTTATGACTAACGAGGAAGATTTTGATCAATGAATGGCGAACTTGGCAATAGACGATGAGGAGAATGCAACTGTTATACTGGAAGGAGAGGTTGATGAGGAGATAAACAAATACGACCTCTGTCTTGTAGGGAGGATTCTAACAGAGAAGAATGTCAACACAAGAGCTATGAAATCCAAAATTGCAGACGTTTGGAGGCCAACAATGGGCTTAAACATAAAAGATCTAGAGCATGGTTTATTTTTGTTCCAGTTCTATAGAAAGGAGGATATGCAATGGGTAGAAAATGGAGGCCCCTGATCGTTTGATAATGCGATGCTAGCATTAGAAAGGGTGGAGACAGGGGAAAATCCAGCGAACTTAAGGCCATGTTTTATTAAGATATGGATTCAGCTGCATAATCTTCCAATGGGGTACATGCTGGAAGCAGTAGGTAAACAACTGGGGGATTTTTTTGGTGAATTCATAGAGTATGATGCTAAAAATTATACATCTATCTGGAGAGATTGCATGAGGGTAAGAATTAAGTTGGACGTTCGGAAGCCAATTAAGAGAAAGAAGAGAATTGTCAAGAAAAATGGACAGGAAATAATGGTAATATGCAAGTATGAGCGATTAAGGGAGTTTTGTTTCTCATGTGGGTTAGTGAGCCATACGGATAGGTTTTGCAGAATTACTGCAGTTAAGGGAGGTGAGCTGGTGGAGAAGGAGTGGGATAGCTGGTTGAGGGCACCACCACGTAGGGCGGTGGGGCAGTCACAGAGCAAATGGCTCCGAGATGAAAATGATGACACGTGGGAGGACAGGATTGGAAGCGACAGTAATTACCGGAGTTTTTCGGGGGACAAATTTTCAAAAAAAGGAAAGGAGGATAGGATGAGGAGTGATTATAGGGAAGAGGTTGTAACGGAGTCCCGTGATGGAAGTAGTAAGTTGTTGGCCATAAAAGAAGCGAAATTATAGGGTTATAATACCCTGTCTAATGTGTTGTATGAGATAAATGAGGAGGAGAATAATTTACAACTGGAAGATCGTAAACGTAGGAGAGGGGACTCAAATGGGCTGGGCTATATGGACATCGACTTGGGCCTCCAAAAAAATAATGGGACTACAGACACTGAAATTTCTAGTGGTGATTTATCAGTATCTACTCACATTATTCCGGCTGAGCTTGCACGACAAGCCAGCCATCAAAAATGAATGCCATAGGATGGAACTGTCGAGGTGTGGGCTCACCTCACACAATTCGTGTGTTGAAGAAGATGGTAAAATCTCATAAGCCCGATCTTTTGTATCTGTCTGAAACTTTAGCAGAGGAAAATAAAATTGAGGCTCTTGCTTTAACTCCTGGTTTTGTTAATTTCTTTTCAGTAAATAGGCATGGTAGAGGAGGTGGTCTGGCTGTTTTCTAGAGGCATCACCTGAGATGCAATGTCGTCGATTCTTCTCAGAATTATTTAGATATCATAATAAAAGGAAATGGTGGGGAATGGCGCTTGACTTGCTTCTACGGTTTTCCTGAAAAAGAAAGGAGGCAAGACTCCTGGGACCTTCTGAGAACATTGGCTACGAGAAATCATCTTCCCTGGTGTGTATTGGGCGATTTCAATGACCTGATGTACGCTAGTGACAAGAAAGGGAGACGTAATCATTCTCAGAGGATGATGGATGGTTTCAGGAAAGCAGTGGATGATAGTTCTCTTATTGAGTTAAACCTTCAAGGTGGTGATTATACATGGGAAAAAAGCAAGGGGACAACTAAATGGGTTCGAGAAAGACTGGATAGGTGCTTTACGAATGGCTCTTGGTGGAGTAAATTTCCTTTATGTACTCTAACTGTTTTCCATACGAGTGTGTCGGATCATGATCCTATCAAACTTGAGTTATTAAACACTTTTATCTCGAAGAAGCAATTTAGATTCAGGTTCGAGAATACTTGGTTGAAAGAGTCGAATTTTCATAAAGAGGTGATAGGGTACTGGAAGAAGTTGCCAGCTGTGCACCTGTTGCCTAAGTTATTAGCAATCTCGTCCTTTATGGCCAAGTAGGGGAAGGAGTTTTTTAACAAGTTCAGAGAGAAAATAGTGAAGTAAAAAGATCTGATTGATAGACTGAAAGATAGAGAGGATGATGATGGAATTCAGATGTATTTTGATGAGAATGAAAAATTAAATGATCTGTTAACTCATGAAGAAGTATATTGGCAACAAAGAGCAAAAAATTTCTGGTTGAAAGAAGGTGACACTAATTCTAAGTTCTTCCATGCAGCAGCTTCATGTAGAAAAAAGTTAAACCACATATCTGGCTTAAAGACAGTGGACGATAGTTTGATTATAAGTCACGAAGGAATGTGCAGCTTATTAAAAGATTACTTTAGTAAAGTTTTTTCGGGACATGAAACTATCAGAGAACAACAGAATGGTGTTGATAGTCTGATAATAACGAGCCAGCAGAATGAGATGCTAACAGCTGAGCTTTCGTTCGAGGAAGTTACAAGAGCAATGAAGAGTATGCATCCAGACAAAGCGAGTGGGCAGGATGGTTTAAACCCAGCCTTTTTCCAGAATTTCTGGAATCTGATTGGTAAAGAAGTTTTTGCTTGTTGTCAACAATGGTTAAATGAAAATAAGTTGCCCGCAGATGTTAATGATACTACTTTAGTTCTGATTCCTAAGAAAGAGAGTGTTGACGACCCTAAGGACCTTAGACCTATAGCATTGTGTAATGTACTCTATAAAGTTTTAGCTAAGGTTTTAGCGAATAGACTGCAAGGCATTCTACCAGGAGTGATATCTGAGGAGCAGTTGGCTTTTGTCCCGGGAAGAAACATAACAGATAATGTGTTGCTGGCGTTTGAGTTATTACATTTTATGAAGAGAAAATCTAGTGGTCAAGAAGGAGAGGTGGCTTTGAAGCTTGACATTAGCAAAGCTTATGATCGTGTTTGCTGGAACTATTTGCACCACAGAATGGTTATTATGGGATTCTCGGAGAAGTGGATAAGTTGGGTGATGTTGTGTGTTAAGACAGTTTCTTATTCTATATCATTTCAAGGATCGTTAATTGGGCCTATTACTCCAACTCGAGGTCTCCGTCAAGGAGATCCTCTCTCTCCCTATTTGTTTCTACTGTGTGTGGAGGGGCTGTCAATGTCATTGAGAAAAGCTGCGGAGAATGGGTCAATAAATGGGTGTAGAATCTGTACTTCAGCCCCTCAGGTAACTCATCTTTTGTTCGCTGATGATAGTTTTCTTTTCTTCAAATCTTCTTCTCAAGAAGCTTCATTTGTTAAGCAAATTTTAAATGACTATGAGGTGTATTCGGGGCAAGCAGTGAATTATCAGAAATCTGCTGTTTTCTTTAGCTCGAATGTAAGGAGGGACAAATAATAAGAGATTAAGCAGGTTCTGGGAGTTTGTAAGGAGATAGGGGACAATAAATACCTTGGATTACCATCTTTAATTGGTCCTTCGAAGAAAACTGTGTTCAGATATTTGAAAGATAAAGTGATTCAGAAAATTAATGGTTGGAGTTCGAGACTGTTATCCCGTGCTGGTAAATTAGTTATGCTAAAGAATGTTGTTCAATCGATTCCAGCGTACGCTATGTCATGTTTTTTGCTCCCAGAGTCTTTGTGCCAGGAAATTCAGAGAGTAATGAATGCTTTCTGGTGGCAGTCAAACTCGGCGAATAATAAAGGGATACACTGGTTAGCTTGGGAAAGAATGTGTATGTCGAAAAGGGGTGGAGGTCTGGGATTTAGAGAGATACATGGATTTAATTTAGGTCTTCTAGGAAAACAATGCTGGAACCTAGTAAATAAGCCAAATGTTTTGGTTTCCCATGTTTTGAAAGCTAGATATTACCCTCAAAGTCATTTTTTGCAAGCAGGTAGGACTGGTGGCTCCAGTTATACTTGGGCTGGAATTTGGGAGGCCAAAGAGGAGATGAAGAAGGGCTTAAGATGGGTGTTGGGTGACGGTAAAATGATTAACATTGTATCTGATAGATGGTTAAGGTCGAAGGTGGACTATTGTATTGGTAGGAATCAGTTGAATGAGCAAATCCTGAGCTTGAAAGTTCATGATTTTTTTCTGGAAGAAAGAAAGATCTGGAATGTGGAGAAATTAAGACTCTACTTTAACAACGAGGATGTTGAAGCCATTTTAAATATTCGTATTCCACAGGGAAGTACTAGAGACAGGATTGTCTGGGTCCATGCTAGCAATGGAAAGTACTCGGTGAAATCGGGATATTATCAGTGGTGCCAACAGCAACATGTTAACGATGGAGTAGTTCAATCAAGGGGTTGGAGTAAGTTATGGCAGCTCAAAATCCCTCACAAGATTAAGGTTTTTCTATGGAGATTGTGTCGTAATACGTTACCTGTCAGGAACCAGTTGAGAGGAAGAGGCGTCCCGGTCACTATTGGTTGTCCTATGTGCGTTGGAGAGGTGGAACATCCATGTCATCTGTTTCTTGACTGCAAGTTTGCTCAGGAATGTTGGAAGATTTTTGGCCTCAGTTTTGACACTCAGGATGTGGAGTATATGTATGAATGGTTTCTGCAATTGCTGGCTAATGGGTTGGATGATGTTAAGATCAAAGTTTCAAGTGTGCTTTGGGGTGTCTGGTTTTCCAGGAACAAGTGCATATTTGAAAACAAATTTATGACTCCTGCTTCAACTATGACCTAGAGTAAAAAGCAAATTGCAGACTGGAATTTGGCAAATAAAAAGGGAGATAATGTTCCAAGAGTGAGTGATGTAACTCAGAGAATTGATAGTAAATGGCAACCTCCAGAGGTTGATTGTCTGAAAATCAATGTAGACGCTTCATTGGTTGAGGGGCAGAACTCTTTCACAATAGGTATGGTTCTTAGAAATCATCATAGACATTTTCTAGCTGGTAAAACTTTGAAGTTTGCAGGCTTAGTCTCGGTAATGGAAGCAGAGATGACTAGTATCTTCGAAGCTTTGAACTGGACTCAGGAAGTGGCAACAGGTGAGGGTGTAATAGTTGAGAGCGACTCGTTGTTGAGTGTTCAAGCAATACAACAAGAGCAAGATAATTTGTTGGAGCTGGGAGATCTAATATATCAGTGTCGAACTCTCTTGAGAAGTAATGGCAGGATGTCGATTAGATTTGTTAAAAAGCATGCGAACAAGGTAGCACACATGTTTTCTAGAATTCCTTGTGAGATTAATAGCTTTATTGTAACCCAGTCTCCTCCAGTTTATATGTTGGAGACAATTATGTATGAAAGTTTGTTTTAATGGAAGTTAATTCTCAAAAAAAAAAAACCCCGGGGAAGTAAGAAATACACAATTACACACTCATTCTCTCACACTCTCTACTTTATTTGTATTCCTAAAACCCACACTACATCCAGATTCTTATTCTCACACCGAAGGTGAATCGAAGGGACAATCCCTCGCATTTTCTTCCCTTTCAGGTAGAGGCCGAAGGCAATTCCTCGGAGGCCGAAAACCGTTCATACAGTCCAAAGAAGATCTGGGCGTAACATTTGGCGGCGTCTGTGGGACTATAAGAATCACAAACGAGATAATGACAGCCACAGTTCACGAACACTCACCACCACCTAGTTTCACTCCTCACGACTGGGGACATACGTCTTCCGTGGTGGATGCCGATGGAGTCATCAAGCTAACTCCCGAAGAGGAGGCTTTGCTTCTCATGATCCATGCAGAAAAGTTAGCCGCGGAGAAGGGCAAAGTAAAAGATGACCAAGCTGAAAAAGAAGCGGAGGCCCGAGCGAAGTGGAGAGAGGCAGATGCGTTACGACTGAAAGCCCTTCAGCTCCAGAGGGAAGAAATTGAGCTATAGGAGAAAGCACTGAGCGAAGCACTGCGAGCTGATGAGCCAGAGAAAACCACCAAGTCAAGGAAGGAGCGAAGGGGGTATGACGAAGAAGATGAGTCTGACTCTGATTCGCACCCCAGAAGGAAGCGAACGAAGCAACACTTTTCATCTGATTCGGACGAAGAACTTGATGGGTCTCGAATCAGAATCACTCGCCTGGAAAAAGGCTATGTTCGGCGACAGAAGGGTCGATCAAGAACTGATTGTGACAGAAGAAATCGAGCAGTACCGACCTCCCCCAGGCGAGGAAATGCATTTCCCAAAGATGAGTGAGTTTAATAGAAAGGGCGATCCGAAGGACCATTGTGAAAAGTATGAATTGTTGATGATTGGGATGAGGCATAATGACATCATGCTCTGCAAAATGTTCAAAACCTATCTGAAGGGATCAGTCTCGATGTGGTACAAGTCCCTCAAACCCAGTTCCATCGGGTCGTATGAGCAGCTGAAGAGAAAGTTCTTGAAGTACTATTTGTATCTATGCTGCAAGGCGAAGGACACTGAGGCCCTGGTCCACTGTAGATAGAGGGCGAATGAGGAACTAGGGGATTATTAGGCTCAGTTCAAGGAAAAAGCTGGAATGATTACAAATTTGGACAAAGTCAAAGCTATGGGCTTCCTTACGGCGGGGCTGGACCCCTACAAAGGTAAAAAGTTTCGCTCCTCCCTTTACGATTTTCCTCCCAAATCCCTAAATGATATATATGTGAGGGGTGAGAATATTCAGCAGAAGATGGAAAGTATTGGGGGTTACAAAGATTCCTGAAGGGATGGTCGATCGAAGCGAGCAGAAAGATATGAAAGCCCAAGATCTGGGAATGACCGAGGGGATAGTAGGAAAGAAGGAAGAAAAGAAACTGACCATGGGGACGAACGACGCCGAGATAGAGATTCAGATGTATTCACCCCTCTGAATGCACCAATCTCCAAGATTCTCCATGAGATAAAGGGAAAGCCTGGGTTCGTTCGGCCAGCCAAGATGAAAGTCCTAAATCATAAGAAGAACCCCGACAAGTACTGCGATTATTACAGAGATAAGGGGCATAATACTGATGAATGCTACCATCTCAAGAAGCTTATCGAACGGATGATCAAAGAAGGTGAACTCAATCAGTTCGTCCGAGATCTGAGGGATAGACTGGGGCTGAAGGACAATCAGGAGGAACCAGAAGCTGAGGAGCCCGAACGAAGAGACATGATAAGGGGTGAGGTAAAGACAATATCTGGGGGCCGTGTGCTGGATAGAGATAGTAAGACGGTGAAAACAAATACGCCCGAAAAGTGTACAACCTCTATAAGTTCGGACAGGCGAAGCCACGCATGCCCATGACTTACATTACAGAAGATTATGAGGATGTCATTCACCCACATGAAGACCTCCTTATCATCAGTCCTCTAAGTGGGAAAAATAAAATCTGGAAGGTGCTTGTGGACACGGGCAGCTCGGTCAACATCCTGTTCCATAAAACCTATTATAAGATGAACTTGGCGGAAGAATAGCTAGGGCCCTGTAATGAAGCACCTCTTTACGCCTTCGGAGGGCATCCAACACAGTTTGAAGGTACGATCACTCTTCCCATTCTTTTGGCTAAATTACCATACACTATTGAAAAGCCGGTAAAAATCTACGTGGTTCGGATTGAGAGTTCTTAGGAATATGTTGTGAACTTGATGATAAGTTAAATAAAACACCTTAGTAGATTTAACTTAGTATTTTTGTAGCTCTCGATGGATGTTCTAATATAAGTCCCGACGGATGATCTTTATAGTCCCGATGGATGACAACTGAACATCCATCGAGAGTGTAGCTTATATAACAATAAGTATTGCAGCACGTATCTGCAAACAACAATATTTTAGTCTAATAGATTCCGTAGGATTCTCTAAGTCATGTTGACTACTAGATTGATATACTGAATAGGTTGGCTAATTGTAAATATGAGATGTCTTGTAATTCTGTATAAGTGAAATGGAGTCAAGTGATAGAAAGGCTTCCAACGGATGATCTACAAAGACTACCGACGGATAATCAACAAGGCTCCCGCCGGATGACCAACCCAGTCCCGACGGATGATCATAATTCAAAAAAAGCAGTTGACAGTGACAACACAGTCACATGCGTTGGGTGTTTGCAAATGGAATGTGGCAGCCTAATTACAGGTTTTAGAGAACAAAGAAGCATTACTATTTCCATGTAATTATGAAGATATTCAAAGATGCTGGAATAGAGTAGTAAAATAGCATGGAGTTAGACTAGATATAGTTTGTCTTATTATCTTACTGTCATGTAACTTGGTATTATATAAACCAAATGTAGCAAGTAGAACAAATAACTGGGTAAGCATAATTTTCAGAGAGATAGAAAAAGCTGTATCTGTTAAGAATTTCTCAGTAAGTTTGTAAGTTCACTTGTAAGCAGCTTTGTGCTGTTCAAGCATCACAGAGTTCTCATACTAATATATATCTCTAGTGGATAAGTTTAAATCCATCAGAAAGTTTTAAAGCTTTGTGTTTTATTACTTTGTGTTTTGATTTCAATTCAAGTTTCATTCCGCACTTCTTGTAAAATCAAACACTGTTATATATATGAAGTAATAACAGTCTTAAAATTTAAAAAGGAGCCATAATTACATTCAACCCCTCTTCTGTAATTCTTGTAGCATTGTTTGGGAATAACAATTGGTATCAGAGCAAGCTCTTGAAGTACAAAGAGTGTAAAAATCACAACAATCAACAAGATGAACAAAAAGGATGTTGGAGTGAAAATTCCATTTCTGGACAAAGATAACTATCACCACTGGAAGGTGAAGATACACCTACATCTTCTCTCTCAAGATGAAGCTTATGTGGACTGTATTGAAAGAGGTCATCATGTCCCTATGAGAGCTGCTACAGGGAATGAACCATCAGTTCCAAAACCTAGACATAAATGGTCTGATCCAGACATTGAGCAAGTTAGGAAAGATAAAAAGGCCATGAATATACTATTTAATGGTGTTAATGGTGATATGTTTGACAACATCATAAACTGTAAAGCAGCTAAGGAGGTTTGGGGGATAATTCAAATTATTTGTGATGGTACTGAGCAAGTCAGGGAGAACAAGATACAACTCTTGATTCAGTAATATGAGCATTTTCACTGTGAAGAAAGTGAGTCACTCACTGACATTTTCAGTAGATTTCAGAAACTACTGAATGCTCTCAAGTTATATGGAAGGGTCTACCATACCAAAGACTCAAACCTCATGTTCCTTAGATCTCTGCCCAAGAAATGGAAGCCAATGACAGTCTCATTAGGAAATTCTCAAGATTACAAGGAGTTCACCTTGGAGAGACTGTATGGTATCCAAAAAACCTATGAGCTTGAAATAGAGCAAGATGAAAGGATGGAGAAAGGAAGAAAGAAAGGAGGATTCATTGCACTTGTTGTTGAGCAAGAGAAGGAAAAGGAGATGAAATTTGAAGCTTTGGAATCTGTATCAAACTCAAGAGTTTGTGGGAGCAAGGGTAAAGGGCTGGTAGCTGAAAATGAAGAACAGTTGAGCCAAGATGACATGGATGATATAGATGAGCATCTAGAATTCTTATCCAGGAGATTTTCCAAGCTCAAATTCAAGAAGAATTTTGGAGCAGCTAAGCCAAAAAGAAACATGGTTGATAAGTCTAAATTCAAGTGTTTCAAATGTGGCTTAGCAGGTCATTTTGCTAGTGAGTGTAGAAAGTCTGATTCTAGAAAGAAGAAGTTTGAGCATGTTGATTAGGAAAGGGCTTTCATTACACAAGAGAATGACTGGGCTGCAGATGGATTGGATGAAGATGAAGAAATAAATTATGTCAATCTAGCCCTAATGGCCAAATCAGATGAAACAGAGACCAGTTCATCAAGCAATCAGGTAATTACAACTAACCTAGCACATTTATCTAAAACTGAGTGTAATGATGCAATAAATGACATGTCCACTGAACTATATCACCTGCGTGTTACTCTTAAGTCTCTCACCAACAGTAAAATTAAGGAGAACAATGTGTTTTTAAGTGAGAGGAATAATGTGTTAGAGACCTAATTTATTGAGTTTGAAAAATTGAAATTAGAATGCAAGGTTGCTAAGGATGAACTAACAAAATCCTTAGAGAAAGAGGAGATTTTAAGAAAGCAACTTGAACGAGAACATGAAGTGATTAAGGCATGGAAATCATCTAGAGATGTCCATGCTCAAATCACTAAAGTTCAAGGTATAGAGTCTTTTTGCGATGCAGCCTAAAAAAGAATAAAGAGAAGCTTGATTCCAACTTGGTTGAAGGACTCTCAACAGATGTGGACTCGACGGATGATGAAAATTATCCGTCGAATAATCAAAAGGGTTATCCGTCGAAAGACAATGAACCACATCCGTCGAATGTCAGTAAGCCAGTCAGCAAAGCTAAGCTAGCTAAGTTGAATGATAAATATGGATCAGTTTCTAAAAACTTTGTTCCAGGATAATCAAGTCAAGTGAGAAAAGAAAAGAGAGTTAATTTTGGGCATTTGTCTATCAAATAATTGAATGACAGATTAGAAAAGATTGAGGTTAAAACATAATCAAAAAGGAAAAATAATAGAAATAGGAAGGTAGGGATTAACAAACATGACAACTACACATCTGATAAATATGCTCCAAGAAAAATCTGTGTTAAGTGTGGTAGTGTTAATCATTTGTCTGTTTTGTTACAAACTTGCTATGCCTACTCCCATGTCTGCATCTTCTTCTTTTCCCAACATGACTGCCATGTCTGCAATGCCTATGAATGCTTTGTCTGCACAGAATATGAATGCACAATTTGCTAATATGCCATTTGCACCTAATCCATATTATGCTACATTTAATATGCCTCAGATGCCATTTAGCATGCCCTACTGGAATAACATGTTTGCACATAGCATGCCTTTTCCTGTTAATCAAAATGTGCATGGTAATTTTGTTTCAATGAATGGTTTCAAAGGTCCAACTCCAATGACTAAGGATGAATCTGAAATACCTAAGTCAAATGAGGTCAAACCTAAGAAACTAAAGAAAAAGGCTAACAAGGAAGGACAAGGAAACTTGGGTACCAAATCATCTTGATTTGATTTTGATGTGTGCAGGGAAACATAAAGAATCTTTGGTATCTAGATAGTGGTTGCTCAAGGCATATGACTGGAGATTCTACCCTGCTCACTGGGTTCAAGGAAAGAGCTGACCCAAGTATCACTTTTGGAGATGACAGTAAGGGTTATACTGTAGGATATGGCTTGATTTCAAAGGATAATGTCATCATTGAAGAGGTTGCCCTAATGGATGGACTCAATCATAATCTGTTGAGTATTAGCCAGCTTTGTGATAAGGGCAACTCAGTCACTTTCTATACTGAAGCCTGTGTTGTGATAAACAAGAAGAGCAACAAAGTGGTTCTCACTGGAGTGAGAAAAGGAAATGTGTACCTAGCTGATTTCAATTCATCAAATGCAAAATCAGTAACTTGTCTTCTCAGTAAAGCAAGTTACGATGAAAGTTGGCTATGGCACAAGAAGCTGTCCCATCTAAACTTCAAAACCATGAATGAGCTAGTCAAGAAAGACTTGGTCAGAGGTATTCCTCAAGTGGAGTTTTCAAAGGATGGATTATGTGATGCCTGTCAGAAAGGAAAGTAGATTAAAACATCATTCAGAAAGAAGCTTGATTTAACAATTGAAGAATCTTTGCAACTGTTACATATGGATTTGTTTGGACTAGTCAATGTGTTGTCTATCTGTAGAAAAAGATATTGCCTAGTAATTGTAGATGATTTCTCAAAGTTCTCTTGGACATATTTTCTAAAATCCAAAGATGAAGCTACTGTAATCATCATCAATCACATAAGGCAAGTCAACAATCATCCTGACCTCAAAATAAAAAAAAGGAATGACAATGGAACTGAGTTCAAGAATTCTGTGATGAGATCATTTTGTGAAGAGAATGTGATTATGCATGAGATTTATGCAGCTAGAACTCCACAACAAAATGGAGTGGTGGAAAGGAAAAATAGATCTCTTATTGAAGCTGCAAGAACAATACTAGAAGAATCAAAGTTACCAACATATTTTTGGGCTGAAGCTGTGAATACTGCATGCTACACTCAGAATATTTCTTTGGTTATTGCTTTGGTTAATCAAGCAAAATGCATGACACCCTACCAATTGTTCAAGAATAGGAAGCCAACTCTAAATTTCTTACATTGTTTTGGCTGTAAATGCTATATCTTAAGGAATCAAACTGATCAACATGGAAAGTTTGATGCCAAAGCAGATGAAGGAATTTTTATTGGATATGTTGTTGGAAAAGCATATAGAGTCTACAATCTGAGAACCAACATTGTTATGGAGTCAGTGCAAGTTGTGTTTGATGATAAAAAGATTGAAGGACTGAAAGATGGAGATTTCCATGAAAGCCTCAAATTTGATAATATGGAGATAATTTATGAAGATAGTGATGTAGTGATCAAGAACCAATATCCAAGGACAATGCAGAAAAATATACTACTAATGGAGCATATAATTTAACATCTGTCGAAAGACTGAGTGCATCATCTGTCGAGAGACAATCTGCATCATCCGTCGACAGAGAATGATCAAAATTCGTCGATCCTTCTACAGGAGTTGGAAGTCAAATAAGATCACAGTCAGAAAGAACCCCATCTTCAAGTTAAAGATCCATAAACTCAGGGGGAGTTTCTGATCATGGAAACTCTACTAATCATCAAGACAACAATGAGGCCTCTTCATCTAGAGCTAATCTACCACAACAGAGAAAATGGACTAGAGATCACCCATTTGAGCTCATTATTAGTGATGCATCTTCTAGAGTTCAAACAAGGAAAACAACTCAAGAAGAATGTCTGTATAGCACCTTTCTTTTTAACGAAGAACCAAAGAAGGTAGAAGATGCTCTGTTGGATCTTGATTGGGTTTTAGCTATGCAGGAAGAGCTAAACCAATTTGAAAGGAATAAGATATGGAAGCTGGTACCCAAGCCTAAAGGAAAGAATCTAATTGACACCAAGTGGGTATTCAGAAACAAGATGGATGAAAATGGCATAGTTATCAGGAACAAAGCTAGATTGGTTGCTAAGGGCTACTGTCAATAAGAAGGAATAGATTTTGATGAAACTTTTGCTCCTGTTGCAAGACTTGAAGCCATCAGAATTTTCTTAGCCTATGCAGCCCATGCCAATTTCGAAGTCTATCAAATGGATGTCAAAAGTGCCTTTCTGAATGGAGATTTGGAGGAGGAAGTCTATGTCAGTCAGCCTCCTGGTTTTGAAGATCCAAATTTTCCAGAATATGTCTACTATCTTTTGAAAGCAATTTATGGATTGAGGCAAGCACCTAGCGCCTGGTATGATACTTTGTCAAAGTTTCTCTTAGAAAATCACTTCACAAGAGGTACTGTTGACAAAACTTTATTCTTTAGAAATGTTAATGGCTCTAGTATACTTGTTCAAATTTATGTAGATGATATTATTTTTGGCTCTACAGATGAAAAACTTTGCAAAAAGTTTGCCAAATTATGCAAAATAAGTATGAAATGAGCATGATGGGAGAACTAACTTACTTTCTTGGTTTACAAGTTAAGCAAGTTAATGATGGAATATTCATTAGTCAAACCAAATATATTTATGATCTTTTAAAGAAGTTTGATCTAATTGATTGCACATCTGCAAAAACTCCCATGGCCACTGCAACTAAACTTGAATTAAACACTACTGAAAAGTCTGTGGATATTTAAAGCTATAGAGGCATGGTTGCCTCACTTCTGTACTTAAAAGCTAGTAGGCCATATATAATATTTGCTACTTGTTTTTGTGCTAGATTTCAGGCTGATCCTAGAGAATCTCACTTAGTAGCTATTAAGAGAATTTTTAGATACCTCAAGGGCACACCAAAACTTGGCATTTGGTACTCTAGAGATTCTGGTTTTGATCTAACTAATTATTTAGATGCAGATTATGCAGGTTGTAAAATAGATAGAAAACGTAAAATAGGAACCTGTCAATTTCTAGGAAACAAGCTAGTATCCTGGTTCAGTAAAAAGCAAAATTCAGTTTCTACTTCTACAGCTAAAGCTGAATATATTGCTGCTGGTAGTTGCTGTGCACAGATCTTATGGATGAAAAACCAACTGTTGGACTATGGTCTGCAAGTGGACAGAATTCCTATTTTCTGTGATAAAACAAGTGCAATTGCCATCACTGAAAATCCAGTACAACATTCAAGAACAAAGCACATAGACATCAAGAACCACTTCATTAGGGAACATGTGATGAATTGTACTGTGGAACTTCATTTTGTTCCAAGTGAAAAGCAGCTTGCAGATATCTTTACCAAGCCACTTGATGAATCCACCTTTACTAGGTTGGTAAGTGAGTTAGGTATGCTTAATTATTCTTAAACTATTTCTGATAATTTTGCAAGCTGTAATATAGCGAGAAACTTAATTGATTTTTCTGTTTTAGATGAAATTTTGGCTAAGTCAAAATTTACATCTCGACGAATATTCATTATCCGTCGAGTTTGATCATCCATATAAATAGAATAGCTTGGTAAAAATCAATTACTTTTCCTGGATTATTTTAAACCCGATAGATAATTGCATTATTCTCATCCGTCGAGTTATCTACATCTTATCCGTTAAAAATACTGAACATTATCCAATCGATATACTTACAGTCCGTGAGTATATCACGACAGATAATTGACAAAATTTTGACAATTTATTTTATTTTATAACGGCTATTTTGGGTAATTCTCATTGGGTCTTTATGTTAGGTCACACACACTGTAGAAGGGGGTTGAATACAGTGTATACTACAATCAAATCGAATTAAGAACACAAGTATGAAACACAGAATAATCTTATTAATAAAACAGTATTACAATGGAACCGTTCTCTCTCAGTGATGAACAAATATCACGAGAGCTGCTAGGGTTACAATGAATAATATTCTCGATTAAGATAACACTTATAGTGTAAACCCTATCAGTGTTTATATAGACACACAGTTACAAGATAAACTTCTAATTGATATCAAATATAAGTCTGCATCCTAAAATATATTAACTAGTTATCTTTTCCTCCAAGTATTCTATTCTTCATAGAATTCTTCTCCATGCATATCTCTTCTTGTGTTTGCCTTAATCTTCTTTCCTTCAATCAGCCGCCTTTCTTATCGGAATATCTTCTTAAGTCCTGATATTATCTCCTGATAAATATCATCTGATATCTTAAGTTCTGACTTCAGTATAAGTACTGATTTCCAGTTAAGTCCTGATTTGTCCTGTTAGTTAAGATCTGAAAACTAAACACAAATCATTATTAGACATGACATCACAAATATATCTAACAATCTCCCCCAACTTGTAAATTAGCATAATATACAGGTTCAATAGATATTTGACGATGTCAAAAATATTAAGTACAAATGCATATGAGAATTTGACTAAGTAACTACAACTCACAGTCCTTGTAGCTTTTACCATCCTTAAAGTCTGATATCAACTTTAGCCCGTATATACTTCAGAATTTAATAGTTGTAGTCCTTGACTTGGCTTCAGTGTATAATCTCTTTAATATCAGGAGTTATTTTGAGATAGTTCTTCAACAGACTTCTCTCAGCATATTAAGTTCATTCTGCATCCTCATTTTTGCATCTTTAAGTTAAACTGTATCTTCACCTGTTTGAAAGATATCAGCCCTGAGATTATTTATTTTTGCTTTCCTTATATCCTGCTCCAGTCTGATGATATAGGCTTTATCAGACTCTAGATTGAATTCAAGTCCCTTAATACCAAGAAATGTAGTGATGATTTTGGCGGTATTAGGCTTCATCTCAACTATATCACCATTGTGAGATCTGTACTTAGGATAGTAAGGTCTATCAGACTTTACATAGTAAAGTTTATTCTGCCTTTGAATATCAGATTTTAAGTAACTGGTAGCACCATCTGTTGACATGTTTTTCACTTGAAGTAGAAATAGCACATGTTGCAATTCTTCAAAGTACTTCAAACGAATAGCATTCTTTCTAATCTGGAATACCCTCCCATCTGTCATGAAGTATAGCATGATATCTTCTTTCAATACAGAGTGGTAAACCATTTGTACAGACTCCAGTTGATTCAATCTTTCAGGAGTTGTTCCTACTCCTGGTTCACTCAAAGAAGTTGGATCAGAGGTAGTGTTATTTATTCTCTTTTCTTTAGAACTACCCAATCCTGATTTATCTCTAGCTTCCTTTCCTTGAATAACACTTGCTTCAAAACCACTTGATATAGTCTTCAAAGGTTGAGTAGATTGTTGAGCTTTAGTAAACCCAGGTAGTAGAATTTTTGAAGGTTTAACATGAGCAATTTCAGAGGTTTCCTTTTCTTTATCTTCTGATATCAAGCCAACTTGAGCTCTGTCAGAGGTTGCTTGCTTCATTGTAATATCAGAATTTACAAAGTCCTGATCTTGAACAACATGAGCTCTGTCAGAGGTTGTTTGAATATTCTTCTTCTTCAAAATCAGATTAGTATCTTCATCAGTTTTTGCTTTCAGATCCATGATAGGCATATAAACCTTTACAGGTTCATCAACTTTTGCTTTGCCCTTGAATCTTGGATCTACCTCTACTTGTGATTTGGCTTTGGATTCAAATTTGGTTGCCTCAGAGTTTTTTTTCTCTTTAATCACAATGCCCTTAGGCTTTGGAGGTTTCTTTGCAGTAATAGAAGCTTTAGACTTGGATTTAACATTTTCTGCTTTAAGTCTGGCTTCTTCTTTCTTCAAACTTTCAAAGTCCATTCCTGGATTGTCTTTGAGAAATAGTCTTTTTGAAATTTCTTCATCCAACTTATGTAACTTGGTGTCTTGATAGTAGACTGATGTTTCCTTCCCCTTAAGCTTCAGTGTCTGCATAAACTTCTGTGATTCTTGACTTTCACCCTGTATCTGAACATCAGGCTTAGTCAGAACTTGCTTATCAGAACTTATTCTTCTATCAACATCAGAGCTTGATCTCTGTGTAGAAGTTCCTGCTTTTCTGGATGAAAAACCTTTGCCTTGACCATGACCTCACCCCTTTCAGAGTTTCCCTGGTCTTCATTATCATCATCCTTACCCTTCAGTGGTTGATCATATTTGCATTTGGACTTAATCACTTTCTCCCCCTTTTTGGCATCATTAGGTAATAGGAGAGAGATAAGCAATTCCACTGAGTTTTGGATTTTATTGAGTTGATCTTGTTGAGCAGCTTGATTCTTTAAAATATCAGATATTTGAGCTTGTTGCTTTTCTTGAGTCTTTTCTATATACCCAATGCGGTCAAAGGCTGGCTTAAAAAACCTGTTCTTTTCCAGTTTAACATTCATGTCTTGCTGAATCAGGGTTTCTTGAATTTTGTTCACCTTGGCTTGAGTTATTGAGTGTTGACCTTGAAGGTGCCTTGTACTCAATGCAGTAACTCTGAGCTGTGCTTTGAAATCATCATTCACCAGCATCTCATCAGCTTTAGCCAGGTGCTCAGCAAGAATATTTGCAGTAGGAACAAAATCAACTTTGTTCCATTCCTTTATCTATTCTTGTCCTCTTGGAGTTTCACTCCAAAGTACTGGTGCATCCCCTCTTACAAACTTTTTAACCAAATCAACTTTATTAACTGCTTATAGAGGTGCATGTCCTGAAGGACCAGCTGCATCAGCATGTTCATTTGTAGCAGCTTCACCAGTAGAATCAACATTTGCAGCATCTGAACTTACAGAGCCTGCAGAATCAGCTTCCTCTGATAAAATGATAGTGTGTGAGGCTATAGAGGTTTCAAAATCATTCTCTAAGTTCTGATCAACATCCAAATTCTGATGCCCACCTAATATCTGATCTTCATCATCTAGATTCAGAAGAGGTGTTGTTGGAATATCTGCATTGAAATCAGCATCTAAAATTGGTGTTGTTGGTGGAGTATGTTGAGGAATGGTTGGAGCTTCCAAGTACAGAATCTCAGGCACATTCAGGTTGTGAATGTCTATTTCAGCACTTATACCTGGATTTTCAGTATGTACTTGTTCAATGATAGGAGACACAAGATGTGGCACTCTGTCTTGAGCAGTTTTGTAACACCCCCAAATCCGGGGTCGGGGATCCGGGTTGTCACGAGTTCCATTTCCCTTAACAACACCCAATCTTATTAAACAATCAACTACTCTGTACTGTGACCCCACAATATACACACACACACCACAAGTTATAGTCTCAGAGATGAATACTCAAAAATAACACAAGTCATTTTATTCCACCATTATATGCCAATACACCTTAAAAGGTTTTCTGAATAAATTTACATTTTCTTTGCCATTATTATAATTCATATTATACATAAGTCCGGTACATCAAAAGTTGAAAGCCTAGCCTATTGGTAGTTCCTACCTCAGCTACAGCGGCATCAACGCTTCTAGAAGACTGCAGAACGTTTTCTAACCGCTTGCGAATCGGGAGCTTGGTCCTGTTCATCTTGTCTATCTGATGTTGTGTGATGAAAGAAGAAAGCAAGGGTGAGCAGCAAGCCCACCAAAATAATATGTATAATGATTAACAATATATGAGCCTTCACATAGTACTCATGAAAGTCTTGGTCAAAAGAAATGAACCAAGTTGATATCTTAATACGATGAAGTCGCAAAATATTCAATATATATATACATATATACTTTTCAAAATATTGGAAGTCCTCTTCCATGCATAATACACACAGAGTTCCAGTGTATAACTGTATAAAAATATCGTTGCAAGGTGATCTCATATATCTAACCTTGTCTCAACGTTTTTCTGAAAATCTTTGTCATGCATAAGATAATCATTTACTAGATATAAGTTTAAAAGATGAAGTTACAAGATACTCCAATATACTTATATCTTTTCCAAATACTACTTGAACTACCACCGTTCAAGTTATAATTAGTTTCAAAAGTTCATCACATAGATGAGACTACAAGACCAGATTTGAATAGATTAAATCTTTAAAATATCATCAAAATAAAATGAAGTTACGAGATACTTCATTTGATGCAAACATCATTTTGAAAACTTGACCCTGCCAACACTCAACAATCGCCCAACCGTAGCCTTTCTATCGAAGTGCTCTGGGTAGTGTTGCAGAAATATCCAATTGGATGATGAACTCATTACGGGAGTTTGCCGCGCCAGGAAGACCACTTACGATGATCAGTCGTAGTAGTACAACCCCACCATTTTCTACATGTAGAGGAGAACCTGTCGGATTTACTTGTCAACCGAACACTGGACTCCTAAGGAATGGACCGTCTTAGCGGAACTTCCAGGCCAATTTGGCCAATATAATAAGGCTGGGCCGGCGCCACTCGACCACTTACGCCACTCCTAGTTCAGATGAAATCCATGACTCTGAAACGTAAAGCTCATCCCCACTTTCCCCCAAGTAGAAACTTGTTGATACGGCTCCATCAAGAAGTCGTATCTAGTTGGAAAGGAAAACTTACCGATATTTCCCAGGCGATGCCTGTTAATGGATTAACTTGTTCCAAGAATTTTACTTCCCGAGTGTTGGGTAAGTAATCAAAAATTCTTTTATCAAGACAGCAACCTTGTTGCGAATATAAAGCACCACATAGCCGGATCCCTCAGGTTTTGAGCGAGTATTTAAATCCCCTTTTTAAAAAGGAAGATCTTAAATATATAAAAAATGAGTTTTGGGATCCGCTCTAATTTTTGAAAATCATTTTAAAGACTCGAAAACACTTTAAAGAGTGTTTGGAATAATGCTGATTTAATAAAGTAAATCAGTCTCAATATAAAGAAATATCTGAATATTATTATTTAAATAATATTCCCATAAAGAATAATTGAGGTAGAAGTTGGAAAACTTATACTTGAAATGAATAGTAATAATCAAAGATATACTTATACGAAAGTAATATCTCTATTTGAATCATCAAAGATAAGTTTGATTATCGACACCTTATTCTTTAATAAAATAAAGAATATATCTCAGCAAATAATCGGAGTCATAGATCCTCAAATGAATATTCAAATAATATTCAATAAATAAAATAAGCCGAGTCATAAGCCCTCGAATGAATATTCGAAATAATATTCAATAAATAAATAAGCTGAGTCATAAGCCCTCGAATGAATATTTGAAATAATATTCAATAAATAAATAAAGTTATCGAATAAACCTTATTCGATTAATAGTTTTGAAAACTATAACCATATATATATAAATATATATATATATATATATATACAAAATCTACTCGGGATCCTCGACTCCCGGTTTTAGAAAATGTTTTTACCTTTGGGTCCCTATACTAAGGGTATATGCAAATTACCGCTATTCTCTAGCATAGGTATTATCAACTGAACCAACAGATATATATGGCAAGAATACGAAACAGGCATGCATATGTACCATATCACATGCTACAATATATCACAAGAATTTTCTAATAACAAATATACATTTATCGCAAGATCATGCATATACATATATACATCACAACAACAGTTATACGGGTAGAAAACTTGCCTGAGTGCTCCCGGATAGACTTAAGCTTAGAGTGGGTCCGATAACCTATGAACAACAACATAAGTCGGAATTAGACCCCGGTCGCTTAAGAAACTAGACTTTAACCATTTAGAGTCCTAATGTTCGCTTTCGCGCTTAACGATTTACTTAAGTCGCTCGAGTACCCTCGGCTCCACCATTTTTAATAAATTACCCATTACGAGTTTTAAGGCGATTCTTTCGCGAGTGTCTTACCAATTGCCTAACACACTTAACATAATTGCTTCATACTCCAATTAGTCCTTTAAGGTCTTTAACCAAGGTTTCAAAGTAAGGCGAGGGGAAATGTTTCGTTCGCGAAACGCCGTTACTTAAAACAGTCGTTTCTCCTAAACCGTACATCGGAATCAAACAAACCACATATCAAAACGAAGCTCGTAACATGTACTATCTAATCATGACAATGGTCAAAACCTATCAGGGGGTTCTCGGGTCCTAATGTTATGAACAAAAGCAGTCTAAAGTAAATCGGATATTACGACGGCTATGTTTACGCGATTTCCCAAATTTATAATACTCCAATTCACATCAATCCAACTACCAATCAATCCCAATACAACCATATGACCATATCACTCATCAACCACTTTAAACCATATAAACCAAGCCCAAATTATACCATGAATCATCAAGAACAACTAGTGCTACTTTTTAACTCCAAAATCAACAAAAGCACTTAACCACTAAGATCTTAACATGACAAAACAACTACTACACTTAATCTATCATTCCATCATCATAATCATTCATACCAAACAACTTAATGTTAAGATAATTTAGATTTATACCTTCCTTGAAGCTTTTTAATCAATGAAAGATCCTTGGAATGCCCATGAAAGCCTTGATCTATGCTTAAGCTACCTTGAACTTTCATAAAAATCAAGAAAACCAAAGTTATTTCTTGAAGGTTACTATTCACCATCTTCTTCCTTGATTTTTTGGAAGAGATTGTGAAGGAATTAGAAGCTTAAACTTATAGGACATCCATTTCTATGTACAAGGAACCTTAGATAATTACCTTGGGATTTAACAATGCTTGGAACTTGATTTTGATTTTTTTCTTCCTTTGGAAAAGCAAAAAGCCGAGAGCAAGCTTGGAAGAAATGAAATGTTTTGTGTTTTGTTTGGTGAAAAATGAAATGTTTTGCTTGGTTGGTTGAATTTTGATTTGTTTTAGGTTAATTACCTAATTAACCTTGATTTTGTGTGGTTATCATTCAACCACACTTCCTTCCCTCCTATGTCATGCTTACATCACCTTATTGTGTCATCATCCCTTACTTGTCCTTTACTTATTGGTTGGATGACCTCATCATCCCTAACCTCCTTGATTAACTTCCTAATTGTTTGCCTAATGACCGCTGATCTGTTATATGGTTCGCTTAACTTTCGTTTTCGTTTCTCGTTTGAGGGATCATACCCGGGATCTTATTACTTGGGTTTCCTTAACCTTTCTCAATACATTATATTCCTTTTATGATCCTCTCTTATAATCCTTTAATTTAAATCCTTTTTATCCTGTTACCTTATACTCAATTCTTTCCATATCTAGTGGATTTCCGGGAAAAATCAAAGTGTTCAAATTTGGATTCTGACGATCTTTACATACACTTATATCCCATATAAAGTACTAATAAAATCTCAGAATATCCATACCAGAACCCCTACATAGTGTGGCATGAAAAGTTTTCTCATTCAGCAAAAACACTATTCGTAAGGGTTTCAAAAATTTCCAAAAATTGGGGTTATTACAAGTTTCTTCAGCTTGAATTGGTGACAGTGGAGGTGTAGATGCAGTGGCTTCAGCAAATTCTGGTTGTGTATATGGAAGGGATTCAATCACTATTAGCTCCTTTGGGATCAGAGATTCCTGATCCCCTTCCTTAGCTGCTGCTTCCACATCCTCTGAATATGACTCAGCTATGTCCCTGTTAGCTCTTTGTTTCTTCCATCTCTTCAAGGGTGGAGAGACTTTGGGAGCTTTGTCATCAGAATTTCTCTTTCTAAGCCTTTTGAGAGGTCTAGAACTCCCAGTTTCCTTTGTTTTCTGAGGAGACACTTCCTCAACTGCTTCAGCAACAGGTTCTGATGTTTGAACCTATGCCTCATCTTCTGATTCATCTCTCAGAATCATCCTCCTTCTTTTCTGTTGTGTCTGAGGTACAGTCTTTGTCCTCTTTGCTCTAGAAGAAGAAGGCTTCACTGTAGGTGCTGATGGTTGAGTGGCATGTGCTGATGTATGTGTTTATGGATTGACAGGAGTAGGTGCTGATGGTTGTTGTGTGTTTGTGGGTTGGACATCAAGATATAGCAATGAATATATAGCAGCATCAGCATTTACAAGGGCTTGCTTTACTGATAAAGGGATGCTAAGAGGTCTCAAAACTCCCTTCTTGTTGTCAGCAGTGAAAAGATCAGTAAAAGCCCTTTTTGCTAACCTAAAAGATTCTATGAGTTCACCTGCTAGTTTTGGTTCATCTGATGTACAGTAATCATAAATTAACTGACAAAACCTAGCAAAGTAGACTACATTCCTGTCCTCTTTCATTCTATCTCCAATAAAACATAACACAGTCTTTGCATAATCAAAATGAGTCTGGTTTAAGAGTGCATACCCAATTTTCTGTGTCAGAATAGGAATGGCATCAAAATTTTAGCATTTGTTGGCAAACGTCTTCATGATGCAATCGAAGAAGAAGCTCCATTCCTTTCGAATATATTGGCGTTTGAGTTGACCCAACTTAGCCAAACTCTATTCATACCCAAGATTAGCCATCATTTGTTGTAGCAGGGGCTCTTCAACAGCAGAACTAAACTCGCAGGATTCAGGTAGGTGTAGAGCTTTTCGAACTGATCCCGGAGTAATAACATACACAACCTCATTTGCTGTAAATACGATGCTTGGAGTCCCATGCCTACCACCATCATCATAATGTCCAGTACGCCAGAATGTCAGAACTTGAGTGCCAGATATACTGGATGGCTGTGTCAATGTGAACCCAATTTCACTATGAGATAAGAAATCCTGAATAAAATGAAGTTCCGAAGGAGCTTTACTCTTAGTGAGAATGGCAACATAGTTGTTGGGGACAAACTTTGCTCCATTGGAGATTATATCCTTAGGTGCCATTGAAAATAAGTGAGAAGCTAGAATGTCTGTATAGTAAACCGTCAGAAAATATGAGAGAGTAAGAAAAAGAGAGAGAGTAAATAGAATATAAATGTAAATAAAAGATTTGAAAATCTTTTATCTCTTTTACTTAGACTGCCCACGTTACAACAGTTATTGAGAAGTGGAGCAGACGTTACACTTGTCAGGCATGCAGCAGTTAAGACAGTAGTTAATGGGCACGGGAAATAAGTAATGATTACTATGCACATGCAGTTTTTCAAAAAATAAACTGTTCCCACTAAACAAATGATTATTACTGTCTTTATCTCACTTAAACCAATATTCTGATAAAATATAACCGTTCAAGTATTGACCCAAAATAAATCAAGTAAATAAATACTTTCATGTAAGCATCAAAACTTGATTATTATCAGAATTTAAAAGTCATCAGAATATGGCTTCTTTACTCAAAAAGTGAATGTTTATTTCTGTAATTCTTCACACAAATACTGATATGATTTCAACAGAACTTAATCATTAGAACTTCTATCAGAACTTGTCCACATAATTTATGCAACTAACACTTAAACTATTCATCTAAAACAACATTGATCACCACAGTAATTTTCGTCATTCATATGGAGTGTAAGTGTGTGCATTAAGCTAAATATCAGACAAAGAGTAAAGTCTGATTCACTTTAGTACATCTTAGAAATAAGGCATAACTAAGAACTTTGCTCAAAATTTGTCATTAGTCTGAAGTGTACTATAGAATGAGTTCATGCATGAGTCTACCTCAACTGTTTTGTGCTCATTTTATGCATCTTTTGAAATTCTTTTTTACAGTGGCTTCTCAGTGTAAGTGAGTCACGACTGTTTATCCGAATTTATGCTATTATCAGAGTATTTCTCCAGTGATCAGAGAATGTGAAAAGTCACCAAGAAAATTTTATTTTGCTTTTCTAATGCATATTACTTAATACCAGCAATGCACTTGGATATTCCCTTCCACATACATTTTTCTCTAGATCTCAAAGGAGTACCTGATATTTATTTCTTTTCTTTTTCTTTTGATAAGTGAGGCTTATCAGCACTTAGTACATCCATAAGATTTACCAACATCAGAACTTAACAGATAAGAAGCACTATTCTAGTTTTTGACTTAGTAAGAAGATACACAAAGTAAACCTAACCAAGCTCAATATCAGAATTTGCTTGTGTTAAAAGATTTCCACATAAATAATTACTTCAAACATGGGATCATTAGTATATTAAAGACTACTAGGTCAGCATCTAGCACAGTTATCCTCATTGGATTGAATAGTCACAGAAACATTCATATCACATCAGAGTTTAGAAATTCACATCAGACAACAATCAACACTTAAGTAAATTTCAATTTAAGCACATATTACATAAAGATAGTAATATCTGTAAATACTGATCATAAAGTCTGATGTATCAGAACATAAACTAAGCAGATTTAGAGAAAGAACCTGAAACCATTCCAAGTTCATTTACCAATCTTGTAAAAGTAGCTTCACATAGTGGTTTTGTGAAGATATCTGCTAGTTGTTGATCTGTTGGAACAAAATGCAATTCCACTGTACCTTCCATCACATGTTCCCTTATGAAGTGGTACCTAATGCTGATGTGCTTTATCATTGAGTGTTGAACTGGATTACCTGTCATAGCAATATCACTTTGATTATCACAGTAAATAGGTATTTTAGAAAATTCTAACCCATAATCCAGTAACGGATTCTTCATCCAAAGAATCTGTACACAACAGCTTCCTACGGCAATGTACTCTGCCTCTGCTGTTGATGTGGAAATTGACTTTTATTTCTTGCTAAACCAAGAAACTAATCTGCCTCCAAGAAATTGGCAGCATCCACTTGTGCTTTTCCTGTCAATTTTGCACCCTGCAAAATCTGCATCTGAGTAACCTATTAGCTTAAAGTCTGATTCCCTAGGATATCACAATCTCATATCATCTGTACCCTTAAAGTACTTGAAAATTCTTTTCACAGCTGTTAAGTGAGGTTCTCTTGGATCTGCTTGAAATTTTGCACAAAGACAGGTGGCATACATGATATCAGGTCTACTTGTAGTTAGATAGAGTAGTGAGCCAATCATACCACTGTAATCAGTAATATTTACTGATATACCAGTATCCTTATCCAATTTTGTTGCAGTGACCATAATAGTGGATGCACTTGAACAATCTTACATTCCAAATTTCTTCAACAAATTTCTGGTGTACTTAGATTGACAAATAAAAGTTCCTTCTTCATTCTGCTTGACTTGAAGGCCCAGAACATAGCTAAGGTCTCCCATCATACTCATTTGATATCTTGACTGCATTAGCTTGGCAAACCTTTTACAAAGTCTGTCATTTGTAGAACCAAAAATGATATCATCAACATATATCTGCACCAAAAGTAAGTCCTTTTCATGGTTGAGATAGAATAAAGTTTTGTCAATAGTCCCTCTGTTAAATCCACTTTCCAGAAGAAACTGAGCTAGTATCTCATACCATGCTCTTGGAGCTTGCTTAAGGCCATAAAGTGCTTTATCAAATCTGTAGACATGATTAGGAAATTTTGAATCTACAAAACCTGGAGGTTGTTCAACATATACATCTTCTTCCAATTCTCCATTAAGAAAAGCACTTTTTACATCCATTTGAAAGACTGTAAACTTTTTATGAGCTGCATAAGCCAAAAATATCCTTATGGCTTCCAATCTAGCAACTGGTGCAAATGTTTCATCATAATCAATTCCCTCCTGTTGAGAGTATCCTTTTGCAACCAGCCTTGCTTTATTCCTTATAATTATGCCATCACTATCAGTTTTGTTTCTGAACACCCATTTTATACCAACTACAGATCTATTCTTTGGTCTTGGCACTAGGGTCCAGACTTTATTTCTTTCAAATTCATTTAACTCTTCCTGTATTGCTTGCACCCAATCAGCATCTTGAAGAGCTTCTTCCACCTTCTTTGGTTCAGCCTGAGAAAGAAAAGAATGATAGAGACATTCATTTGATGTTGCTGTTCTAGTTCTAATACCTGCTTCAGGATCTCCAATAATCAAGTCAGGTGTATATGCTTTAGTCCACTTCCTTGCAGATGGAAGTTGATCTCTAGAACTGGATGCTCCCCCATGATCCATGCTGTCTCCATCAATATTTTCTGATGCTCCCCCTGAAATTATGCTCTCTGAGTTGGATCCTTCAGAATTTGAGTTTCCAGAATTATCAGAACTTGGCCCATCAGAACTTGATGAGTCAAAATTTGAGTTTCTAGAATTATCAGAACTTGGCCCATCAGAACTTGATGAATCAGAACTTGAAGAGCCTGTTCTTGGTTATGATGCTTCTTGAGATGTGGTTGGATCTTCAATATGCTGCCCCTGCACATGTGTATTTTCCTTTGTCATAGTCACCACGGTTTCAATAACATCAGAGTTTAACCCATCAGAGTTTGTAGTATTAGGATTTAGACTATCAGAATTTACAGTATCATAATTTAAAGCTTCATTCTCAAATCTCAGCTGATCATGATCATTGAAATCTTCAAGTCCAGTAATCTTCTTATCATCAAAGGAGACATTGATAGATTCCATGACAACTCTTGTTCTTAAATTGTAGACTCTGAAGGCTTTTGTGGAAAGTGGATATCCAACAAAAATTCCTTCATCAGCTTTTAGATCAAATTTGGATAGCTGTTCAGGATGAGTCTTAAGAACAAAACACTTGCATCCAAATATATTAAAGTACTTCAGATTTGACTTCTTTTTCTTCACCATCTCATATGGTGTCTTTCCATGCTTGTTGATAAGTGTTGCATTCTGAGTAAAATAAGCAGTCTGCACAGCTTCAGCCCAAAAGTAGGTTGGTAACTTTGCTTCATCAAGCATAGTTCGTGCAGCTTCAATAAGAGTTCTATTCTTTCTTTCAACAACTCCATTTTGCTATAGAGTTCTAGGAGCAGAAAATTTCTGCTTTATTCCATGGTCTTTACAGAACTCTTCCATGATCAAATTCTTGAACTCAGTGCCATTATCACTTCTTATGATTTTTACAGAGTCTTTGATCAATTTATCCAGTTGTTTGACATGATCAATCAAGATAAATGTAGTTTCACTTTTTGTGTGCAATAAATACACCCATGTGTATCTGGTAAACTCATCTACTATGACCATAGCATATTTCTTCTTCGCAGTAGATATGATATTCACTGGACCAAATAGATCAACATGCAGTAGGTGATAAGGCTCAAGAATTGAAGATTCAGTCTTGCTCTTGAATGAAGATTTTCTTTGTTTTGCCTTTTGACATGAATCACAAAGGCCATCAGGAGCAAATACTGATTTTGGCAGTCCTCTCACAAGATCTTTCTTGACTAGTTCATTTATATTGTTGAAATTTAAATGAGAGAGTTTATTGTGCCAATCCCAGCTTTCTTCAATTGATGCTCTGCTTAACAGACAGATTGCAGAACCATCAAAACTTGTTGAAAGCTTGGCTTCATAAATGTTACCATGTCTGTATCCTTTTAGAACAACTTTGCCTTTAGATTTGCTTATAACTTCACAATGTTCTTCAAAGAAATCCACATGATAACCTATGTCACAGATTTGACTAACATTCAGCAGATTGTGTTTAAGTCCTGAGACTAGAGCTACTTTTTTAATGATGACATTCCCAAGATTGATATTGCCATATCCCAGAGTTTTTCCCATGTTGCCATCTCCATAAGAAACTCTTGGGCCAGCTTTCTCCACAAAGTCTGATAGCAGGGCTTTATTTCCAGTCATATGTCCTGAACATCCACTGTCCAGAACTAGGATGTTTTTCCTGTTGCCCTGCAATCACAAAGACCACTAATGATTAGTTTTAAGGACACATACTTGCTTGGATCCTTTGGCCTTATTAAGTTTGTTAACATTTGCAGCGGATTTAACATCAGAGTTTATGTTAACATTTTTCTTATCAGAATTTACAGTATCAGACTTTGCATCAAAACTTACACTAGAAGGAATAATGCTAACTTTCTTTAAAGAAGGTTTTATTTGATAATAATCGTAGTACAAACTATGATATTCCTTACAAGTATAAATGGAATGCCATAAACTACCACAATGAAAACAAGGATTTGTGGCTTAAACCTAACAGACTGACTCTTAACTCCTGACTTAGAAGGTAAGGAGTTTATGTTCTTATTCTTCTTGCAAAAAGAAGCCAGATGGTTAGAATTTCCACAGTTATAGCATTTCTTTCTAGGAGCATTAGGAACAGGCTTATAATTATTGCTTTTATTCACACCTTCCTTTCCATTCCTATTTTTCCTAGGTGGCTTTACCTTGTTTATATTCTTAATCTCTTTCAGCTTATACTTAAGCTGCTTCTTTGTCATTAAGCCTATGTTAACTTCAGCTGGTTTATCCTATTTTAATTTATCAGAAGTTGGCTCTGCCTTAACTTCTGTCTCAGTATCTTTCATCTTTTCAGAATCAGACTTTACAGTTTTAGCTATAAACTTAACAGGATTTAACTTTGGCATATTAGTCTGTTTAATAGTAATTGGCTTAATTTGTTCAGTTCCTGTTTCACTTTTATCATCTCCATAACCTAAGCCCTCTTTCCAGTTTCCACTACTTAGTAAATTCTGAGTTGTTCTGCCAAAGTTAGTACAAGTTCTGATAATCTCTCTTTCCTTTTCTAACTCAGTTTTTAGAGATTTATTCAATTTTAACACTTCATCTCTAACATAAAAAACATCATCTCTTTCTTTCTGAGTTTGATGAAACATAACTAACTCTTTTTCTAAATAATCATTCCTTTTCTTAAAAGCCAGATTTTCAGAAGTTAACCTATCACATGTTAAAGTATGATCTCTATAACTAATGAATATGGTTTTAAGATAAGATCTCAACTCAGTAATATCATCAGTATGAAAAGCATAAGTTACTTGAGGTACCTTTAACTCAGCAGCTTCAGAACTGCTATCAGCATTTGCCATCAAGGCATAGTTCACCTCATTTTCAGAATTTGAAGTGTCTGTCCAGCTTTTCTTCTTTGTGATAAGTGCCTTGCCTTTGTCACTTTTTCCTTTCTTTCAATCAGGAGATATGTGGCCTTTCTCACCACAATTGTAGCATTTAACATTTGAGTAATCTCCTCTGTCAGACTTTCCTGCTTTGCCTTTAGATTTTCTGAATCCCTTCTTATCAGAAGTTCCACTTTTCCTGGAAAACTTCTTTCCCTTTCTGAATTTCATGTAGGCTATCTTTGTGATGCCCTTCACCATAAGAGCACACAATCTCATCATCTCTTCATCAGCATCCATCTCATATAGACTTTCAGTTTCTGAATCCTCATCACTATCAGAACTTGATGACTCGGTATCAGACTTTGTGATGAGAGCCTTTTCTTTGCCTTTCTTTGATATAGCCACTTTGGGGGATTCCTCCTCAGCCTTAAGAGCAACTGTTCTTGACTTTCTCCCATGCATCTTGCTTCTTTGATCCATCTCAAGTTCATGAGTTTTGAGCATACCATAAATTTCATCAAGAGTGGTTTCATCAAGAGCATAGTTGTCTCTTATAGTAGTTGCCTTCAAATCCCAACTTTCAGGAAGAGCTAAAAGGAATTTAAGATTAGTATCTTCAAGATCATATTCCTTATCCACCAGTGACAGATCATTCAAGAGTTTGACAAATCTGTAATATAAACCGGTTAATGACTCATCAGGTTTTGAGTTAAAGTGCTCATACTCTTGAGTGAGTATAGTCCTCCTATTCTTCTTAATTGAATCAGTTCCCTGGCATCTTGTTTCCAAGGCATCCCATATCTCCTTTGCAGTCTTGTAGTTAATTACCCTCTTTGACATGACATTATCAATGGCACTATGCAGCAAATGCCTTACCTTTGCATCCTTGGCAATAGATGAGATATCTTCAGCTGTATACTCACTTTTATCCTTTGGTACAGTCTGTGTTGGCTGATCTGCAACTACAACAAAGAGTTTGGTTGGCTTATGTGGTCCTTCATTAATTCTGTCAAGGTATTCTGGATCTGTAGCTTCCATAAACATAGTCATCCTCACTTTCCATATGGGATATTCAGAAGGTTTTAGTATGGGAACCCTAATAGTCTCATATCGATTATAGATTTGAGTCTTTGGAGTTTCTTCAGTATTGGTGGGCTTGGTTGGAGTTTTCTCTTCTTCAGACATGATTGTTTTGGATCTTTACTATATATGTGTTAATATATTGGCTCTGATACCACTTGTTAGGTCACACACACTGTAGAAGGGGGTTGAATACAGTGTATACTACAATCAAATCGAATTAAGAACACAAGTATGAAACACAGAATAATCTTATTAATAAAACAGTATTACAATAGAACCGTTCTCTCTCAGTGATGAACAAATATCACGAGAGCTGCTAGGGTTACAATGAATAATATTCTTGATTAAAATAACACTTATAGTGTAAACCCTATCTGTGTTTATATAGACACACAGTTACAAGATAAACTTCTAATTGATATCAAACATAAGTCTGCCTCCTAAAATATATCAACTAGTTATCTTTTCCTCCAAGTATTATATTCTTCATAAAATTCTTCTCCATGCATATCTCTTCTTGTGTTTGCCTTAATCTTCTTTCCTTCAATCAGCCGCCTTCCTTATCTGAATGTCTTCTTAAGTCCTGATATTATCTCCTGATAAATATCTTCTGATATCTTAAGTTCTGACTTCAGTATAAGTACTGATTTTCAGTTAAGTCCTGATTTGTCATGTTAGTTAAGATCTGAAAACAAAACACAAATCATTATTAGACATGACATCACAAATATATCTAACACGTTAATTTTTATCCCACTTTATTTGAGAGAACATAAAAGCCTAACTTCAGTTTATTTATGTTGTTATCTCTCTCTACCGCAATTAACTGTTCTCTTCTCTCTCAAAGCAAAACCCCTTTCTCTCTGCAGTTTTCCTGAATTTAACAATGACACCAGTATTAAAAATCATATCTCAGTCTGGATTCATATATGACAAGAACAACTTTGTGGAACTAGTGAACAAAGAGAATCCAGCATCTGAGGATTATCACAAAATGATGGATTTTGTGAAGGGATGTAAGCTTAACTATGCCATGCTGGAATCACCCACAATATACTTTGAAGTTGTGGAAGTGATGTGGACTACTGTTGTGTACCAAGCAACTGAAAAACCATCACTCTCTCCATTAAAGGTAAAGAACATTACATTAACAGTGATATTATCAAAGCATGCTTTAAAATTCCTGATAACACTACTACTAAGTCACACACAGATGCTGATATAGTTAATTTGCTTAATTCTATGGGCTATGCACTTCCTACGACTAAGTTAAGTGAAATTAGGAGGCTAGGTCTTAGGAAAGAGTGGAATTATTTGTGTGATGTAGTTACCAAGGTGTTTTATGGTAAAGTAAGTAACTTTGATTCTGTCAACGCTATAATGCTTAACATGTTTTACATGCTTCTTACTGATAAGTACTACAATTTCAGTGATGCCATTATTTTTGAGTTAGGATACAAGTTAGGGGAGATTAAAAAGAGATCTATGAGTGTCTATTATGCTAGATTCTTTATGATTATTACTAATCATCTTTGTGAGAATCTTGAGATTGTGAACCCAACCAACAAATTGGGATGTTGGGTTCAAGAAAAGAGAATTATTGCAGATTTAAACAGAGCTAATCACCACAAGGATGTGCCTCTTGTTTACTTGCCTGTTATGGAGGGTCCACATGTAAGTGAGGTAAATACTGCTATCTATACTATCACTACCTCTCAAATTTCTTTGCCATTGACTGTGACTATGGCATTTGTTAGGTCACACAACACTGTAAAAGGGGGTTGAATACAGTGTAGAATACAATCGAATCGATTTCGAAGACAAGCAATAGTAAACAGTTATATTCGATATAATAAACTCTGTTATAATGGAACTGTTCTCTCTCAGTGATGAACAAATATCACGAGAGCTGCTAGGTTACAATTTATGATCTTCTCGATAATGATAACACATATAGTGTAAACCTATGTATGTGTTTATATAGTACACGGTTACAAGATAACTTCTAATTGATATGGAATATAATTCTGTCTCCTAAAATATATTAATCAGATATCTTATACAACTCTTTAAGTCCTCTAACTTTTTCCATGCATATCTTCTTTTTGTATTAGTCTCGATCTTCTTTCCTGTAAATCAGCTTCCTTCCTTAACTATTAGTCCTCCAGTACTTAAGTTCTGATATCCATCTTCTGATATTATCTTCTGATAATCTAAGTCCTGATATCCTTAAGTTCTGACTTCCAGTAAGTACTGATTCCAGTAAGTACTGATATTTCCTGTTTGTTAAGATCTGAAAACCAAACATGAAACATATTAGACATGACATCTCAAATATATCTAACAATCTCCCCCAACTTGTAAATTGTGCAAAATATACAAGTTAATAGATTTGATGATGTCAAAAACATTTAAGTTCAAATGCAATAAGAGTTTAATAAGACTATTAACTACAACTTACAGTCCTTTCAGCTTTACCAACTTCACTGGATCAATCTGAATCCATAATGATTCTTAACAAAATCTCTTACAAGCTTGTCTTCAGCTTTTCTGAGAATTTCAACTAACTGTGCTTTGACCTGCATCAGTTCTTCATCTCTACTATTACCAATCTGATAAATGGCAGTTCTGAGAGCTTGAATTGATGTTCTTTCAAGTCCATCACCAAGTATGATAACTCTAGGATGTGAAGAGTTTTCATTATAACATAAGCATCTTCCTTTCAGAATAACTTCCACCTTAGCAGAATTCTTCAGCATAGGAATTTCTCTTCCATCATCTTCAGTAATCATTGGTATATACTGAGAAGTCTTTGTGCCAGAGATTCTGAATAGATCTCTTATAGCCTTCAAAATGTATTCTGACCATCTTCTTGTAACATCAGATTTTACTTCCAGAAGATAGTGAATATGTTGAAGTTCTGTAACACCCCCAGATCCGGGGTCGGGGATCTGGGTCGTCACGGTCTTTCTTTCCACAATATCACTTAACTTAATTAATAATAAATAACCTCATGCTGTGACCCCACACTAACACACCACAACACGTTATAGTCTCAGAGATGAAATTGAAATAACTACAAGTCCTTGAATCTACAATTTAAAAGTTATTACAACCCAAAATGATTACTTGATAAGTTTACAGTTAATTGCCATTATCTGTCATAATTTATAATTATACATAATTGATTCCCAAAAGTAGAATGCCTGATCTATAAATAGATCTACCTCTACAGCTATAGCAGCTACGATATCAACGGGAAGACGCGGGATGCTTCCCACGCGCTTGCGCTGGGTCTGCTTGAGTCTGGCCATCTTTCGTAAATGTTGTTGTGTGATGAAGAAATGAAGCAAGAGTGAGCATTACAGCTCGCAAGATAATATATAGTGTAAACAATAATGCAAGTATCTAAATGAATAACTTACTAGAACCCTTTATCAAGTGTAAGGTAATTACTTACTGGATATAAGCTTAAAGGAAGATGAAGTTACCAATTACTTCACTATACTTATACCATTTTAGAAAACTACTTGAACTACCACTGTTCAAAGTATAATAGGTTTCAAAAGTTCATCCCATAGATGAGACCACAAGTTAATACTTGAATAGATTCAATCTTTGAAATATTATTGAATGAAATGAAGTTACGAGATACTTTATTTAGTACCGATATATATATATATATCCACATATATATCTCTTATACATTTCTTGGAAACCTCTGTTATGTAAAGTATGAACAAAGTTTGCAATATCCAATGAATTTTGGAAAGAAAAGAATTTTGGCATAAACCCGATATCTTGCTGATCAGGCAAAGATACCAATAAGTAACCTTTTCTACTAGTAGATGGATGAATCCCCCACCGGTCATCACCCTGGCCTCATTAGGACCTTGTGCTGGACCGCCACCCGGCCTCTTACGCGTTGATGGGCTGCCACCCAGCCACTTACACTTTGATAGACCGTACCCCGGCCTGTCGCTTATGCCGACTCAATTAGATGGACTTACTTCTCGAACGTTGGGTAAGTAATCAATTCATTTATCAAAACAGCAACCTTGTTGCGAATATAAAATACACCACAGGGCCGGATCCCTCAGGTTATTAGCGAGTATTTAAATCCCCTTCGAAAGTAGGATCTTAAATATATATAAAAAATGAGTTTTGGGTTCCGCCCTAACTTTTAAAAATCATTTTGAAGACTCGAAAACATTTTTAAGAATGTTTGGAGTAATGCTGATTTAATAAAATTAATCAGTCCCAATATATTAGAAAATATCTGAATATTATTATTTAAATAATATTCCCATAAAGAATAATATTTATAAAAATAATTGAAGTAGAAGTTTTAAAACTCATACTTGAAATGAATATTAAATAACCAAAGATATACTTATACGAAAGTACGATCTTTATTTGAATAATCGAAAATAAGTTTGATTATCGAAACATTATTCTTTAATAAAATAAAGAATATTATTTAGCAAATAAGCGGAGTCATAAGTCCTCGAATGAATATTCAAAATAATATTCATTAAATAGAATAAACAGAGTCATAAGTCCTCGAATGAATATTCAAGATAATATTCCTTAAATAAAATAAACCGAGTCATAAGTCCTCGAATGAATATTCAAAGTAATATTCATAATAAAAATAAAGTTATCGAATAAACCTTATTCGATTAATAGTTTTGAAAACTATATCTATATATATATATATAAATATATATAATATACTCGGGAACATCGACTCCCGGTTTTAGAAAATGTTCGCCTTTGGGTCCCCTTTACTAAGGGTATACGTAACTACTTCTTATCTCTAGCATAGGTATTATGCAATTATAAGCATTGGAATCAAAAGATAGATATCAAGATTATGAAACAGACATGCATATAAACCATATCAGCATGCTCCAATATATCGCCAGATTAGCTAATTAACCATCATGCATCTATCACAAGATAATGCATTTACATGTGTACATCACAACAACAGTATAACGGGTAGAAAACTTGCCTGAGCGACTGGGGGTGATAAAAGGCTTGGGACGAGTCTGGTAACCTATAAACATCATATAAGATAGAATTAAACCAAAGTCGCTTATGAATCTATACTTTAACCAATTAGACCCTAACGTTCGCTTTTGCGCTTAACGATTCACTTAAGTCGCTCGAGTACCCTCGGCTCCACTATTTTTAATAAATTAACCATTAAGAGTTTTAAGGCGATTCTTTCGCGAGTACCCTACCAACTGTCTAACCCACTTTAAATAATTGTTTCATAATCCAGTTAGTCATTTAAGGGCCTTAACCAAGGTTTCAAAGTAAGGCGAGGGGTAATGGTTCGGTCGTGAAACGCCGTTACTTAAAACGGTCGTTTCTCCTAAACCGTACATCGGATTCAAGCGAACCACATATCAAAACGAAGCTCGTAACATGAACTATCTAATAATGGCAATGGTTAAAACCTAACAGTGAGTTCACGGATTCTGATGTTAAGAACAAAAGCAGTCTAAGGTAAATCGGGCATTACGACGGCTATGTTTACGCGATTACCAAATTTATACTACTCCAAATCAATCCACAATCAACCCACAATCATCACTACAACCAAACTCCATCTATATTCTACTACAACAGCCCCAACATCTCAATTTCTCCAATTTATACTACTCTAAATCATGAACTAAAAGCTTATACTTAAGTTCATTAACTAATAATCAATATTTACAACTCCAAAAACATTACAAAACCAACCAATCTCTAAATATTTAATAACCATGCTTCTCATGAACTATACTACTCATAAAAAGCTCTTAACATTCAATAATATTGCTAGGTTAAGAGATTATACCTTCCTTGAGCGTAGGAGTAACTAATGAGCTTGAAACAACCTTGGAAAATCCTTACTAAAGCTTTATCTAAACAAAAACACACGATCAAAATTTCAAGTTCTTGAAAAACACTATTCACTCTCTTCTTCCATGAATTATTGGAAGAGATTGTGAAGGAATTGGAAGCTTAGATTCATAGGATATCTATATCTATGTACAAGGAACCTTGGATAATTACCTCACTAATTAACAAGGCTTGGAACTTGAATTTGAATTTTTTCTTCTTTGAAAAAGAGATGAAGCGAGAGCTTCTTGGCTTGGAAAATGAAAGTCAACTTTGTGTTTTGTGTTTTTGATTTGTTTTGGCTTGGTTGCTTTGTTTTTGTTTTGTTTAATTAACCTTTTCACCATGGTAAAATTTGTGTGGCTTATAATCAACCAACAATTCCTTCCCTTTTGGTCATGCTTATGTCATCCTCCTATGTAATCTTCCCACACTTGTCTTCTTCTTGTTGGTGTGATGACATCATCATCACTAACCTCTTTGATTAACTCCTAATTACTTGGCTAATGATCGCTGATCTATTATACGGTTCGCTTAACTTTCGTTTTTGTTTATCGTTTGAGGGATCATACCCGGGATCTTATTACTTGGGTTCCCTTAACCTTTCTCAATACATTATATTCCTTTTATGATCCTCTCTTATAATCCTTGAATTTAAATCCTTTTTATCCTGTTACCTTATACTCAATTCTTTCGATATCTGGTGGATTTTCGGGAAAATCAAAGTGTTCGAATTTGGATTCTGACGATCTTTACATACACTTATATACCATATAGAGTACTAATAAGATCTTAGAATAACAATAAAAGAACCTCTACAAAGTGTGGCATGAAAAGTTTTCTCATTCAGCATAATCAGCAAAATCACTATTCATAAGGGTTACAAAAAGTCCAAAATTTTGGGGTTATTACAGTCTCCCCTCATTAAAAGGATTCCATCCCGGAATCAAATAGAAAACAAATGGGGGTACTTTTCTAGCATTGCGTTCTCTAGTTCCCAAGTTGATTCTTCCACATTATGATTCTGCCATAGCACTCTGACTAGCTTGATCACTTTGTTCCGAAGCACCTGCTCCTTCTTATCCATAATCTTTACTGGTTTCTCCACATAGGTCAGATCTGGTTGCATATCCACCTGCTCGTACTCCACTATGTGTCTGGCATCCGGATGATACTTCGTTAGCATTGACACATGGAACACATTATGAACTTGTTGTAGGTTCGGGGGTAAGGCTAACTCGTAAGCCAACTTCCCCATCCATCTTAGTATCTCAAAAGGTCCAATGTATCTTGGGCTTAGTTTCCCTTTCTTTCCGAACCTCATTAATCCCTTCCAAGGGGATACTTTTAGCTGTACTAAGTCCCCTACTTCATACTCCTTGTCCTTTCGGGCTAGGTTTGCATATTTTTTCTATCTGTCTTGGGCTGCTACCAGCCATCCTCTGATGAGATCCACTATGTCTTTGGTCCTTTGGACCACTTCCGGTCCGAGCATCTTCCGCTCTCCTACTTCATCCCAGTATAAGGGAGATCGACACCTTCTTCCGTACAGGGCCTCATAAGGCGGAATTCCGATGCTGGCATGAAAGCTATTGTTATAAGAAAACTCGATCAACAACAAGTGATCATCCCAACTTCCTTTAAAGTCTATTGCACAGACTCTCAACATATCCTCTAGTGTCTGGATGGTCCTTTCACTTTGCCCATCCGTTTGGGGATGGTAATCGGTACTCATATTTAATTTGGTCCCCGCACATTCTTGAAAGCTCCTCCAAAATCTGGAGTTGAACCTGGGGTCTCGGTCTAAGACAATGGACGCTGGGACTCCATGTCGCGTCACTATTTCCTTAAGGTAAATGTTCACCAGTCTGTTGACCGTGTATCTCTCATTGATAAGAATGAAATGAGCTGACTTTGTCAGTCGGTCTATAATTACCCATATGGCATCAAGATTGGCTTTCGTCCTTGGTAAGCCGACAACAAAATTCATGGCTATATGTTCCCATTTCCATTCGGGAATCTTCAGGGGTCGTAAAAGTCCACTGGGTCTCTGGTGCTCTGCCTTTACTCTTTGGCAAGTCAAACATTTGCTTACCCATTCTGCTACGTCCCTCTTCATGTTGGGCCACCAGTAATACTCCTTCAAATCCCTATACATCTTGGTGCTTCCCGGGTGAATGAAATACCTTGAACTATGGCTTTCATCCAAAATCTCGTCTTTAAGCTCTTGAACATTCGGAACCCAAATCCGGTAGGAATACCTCATTATCCCTTTATCATCTCTCTCAGTATGGATCTCTTCTCCAGTTATTGACTCTCTGCCTTCATTCATTACTTTCTCTTGGCACAATCTAATCTTTTCCAATAACTCTGGCTGCATCGAGATCTCAAACAGCTTTTCAGTTCCGGCTCCGGTTACCTTTACTTCTATTTCCATTCTCTCGAAATCCCTTATCAATTCCTCCGAAGTCATCATCATTTTGAGTCTTTCCTTCCTGCTAAGGGAGTCAGCCACCACATTGGCTTTCCCTGGATGATAGAGAATCTCACAATCATAGTCCTTGATTAGTTCTAACCATCTCCTCTGGCGCATTGAGCTCTTTCTGCGTAAATATGTACTTGAGGCTCTTATGGTCCGTGAAAATCTCACACTTCTCTCCATACAAGTAGTGCCTCCAAATTTTTAAGGCAAAAACTATTGCCGCGAGCTCAAGGTCATGAGTAGGATATCTAATCTCGTATTCCTTCAGTTGTCTCGACGCATACGCAATCACCTTACCGTGCTGCATAAGCACACACCCTAATCCTTTGTGCGACGCGTCACTATATATCACAAAATCTCCTTTTCTGTATGGCAATGCCAACACCGGGGCCGTTACCAACCTTTTCTTTAATTCTTGAAAACTGTTCTCGTATTTTTCCGTCCATTCAAACTTCTCTGTCTTACGAGTAAGTCGTGTCAAAGGGGCTGCGATCTTCGCAAAGTCCTGTACAAATCTACGATAGTAGTCGGCCAATCCTATGAAACTCCTTACCTCTGTGGGTATGGTTGGCCTTTCCCAATTTGAGACCGCCTCTATCTTGGATGTAACACCCCCAGATCCGGGGTCGGGGATCCGGGTCGTCACGGTCTTTCTTTCCACAATATCACTTCACTTAATTAATAATAAATAACCTTATGCTGTGACCCCACACTAACACACACCACAACCCGTTATAGTCTCAGAGATGAAATTGAAATAAGTACAAGTCTTTGAATCCACAATTTAAAAGTTATTACAACCCAAAATGATTACTTGATAATTTACAGTTAATTGCCATTATCTGCCACAAGTTATAATTATACATAATTTGATTCTCAAAAGTAGAGTGCCTGGTCTACCAATAGATCTACCTCTGCAGCTATAGCAGCTACAACATCATCGGGAAGACGCGGGACGCTTCCCACGCGCTTGCGCTGGGTCTGCTAGAGTCTGGCCATCTTTCCTAACTGTTGTTGTGTGATGAAGAAATAAAGCAAGAGTGAGCCTTACAGCTCGCAAGATAATATATAGTGATAACAATAATATAAGTATCTAAATGGATACTTACTAGAATCTTTTATCATGTGTAAGATAATTACTTACTAGATATAAGTAAAAACAAGGGATGAAGTTACCAGATACTTCACTACACTTATATCATTTATAAAGCTACTTGAACTACCACTGTTCAAAGTATAATGAGCTTTCAACAGTTCATCACATAGATGAGACTACAAGACAAGATTTGAATAGATTAAATCTTTGAAATATTATTAAAGGAAATGAAGTTATGATATACTTCATTAAGTTCTGATATATATATATATATATCCACATATACATCTTCTTTATACATTTCCTGAAAACCTCTGTCATGTAAAGTATGAACAGAGTTTGAAATATCCAATGAATTTTGGAAAGGAAAAGAATTTTGGCATAAACCAGGTATCTTGCTGATCAGGCAAAGATACCAATAAGTAACCTTTTCTACTAGTAGATGGACGAATTTCCCACTGGTCATCACCCTGGTCGCAATAGGACCTTATGCTAGACTGCCACTCAGCCACTTATGCATTTGATGGACTCCCACTGAGCCACTTACACTATCATGGACGCCCACTGAGCCCATGTTGCTTATGCCGACTCAATAGATGGACTTACTTCCCGAATGTTGGGTAAGTAATCAATTTATTTACCAAAACTACAACCTTGTTGCGAATATAAAATACACCATAGAGCCGGATCCCTCAGGTTTTGAGCGAGTATTTAAATCCCCTTTTTAAAAGGAAGATCTTAAATATAAAAATGAGTTTTGGGATCCGCTCTAACTTTTAAAAATCATTCTGAAGACTCGAAAACACTTTAAAGAGTGTTTGGAGTAATGCTGATTTAATGAAGTAAATCAGTCCCAATATATTTAGAAAATGTCTGAATATTATTATTTAAATAATATTCTCATAAAGATAATCCTTATAAAAATAATCGAAGTAGAAGTATTAAAACTTATACTTGAAATGGATATTAAATAACCAAAGATATACTTATACGAAAGTAATATCTTTATTTGAATAATCGAAAATAAGTTTGATTATTGACACCTTATTCTTTAATGAAATAAAGAATATATTTCAGTAATAAGCGGAGTCATAATACCTCGAATGAATATTATAAATAATATTCATAAAATAAAGGAGTCATACATCCTCGAATGAATATCCAAGTAATATTCAATAATAATATAAAGGAGTCATAAGTCCTCGAATGAATATTCAAGTAATATTCATTAATAAAATAAAGTTAAAGTTATCAAATAAACCTTATTCGATTAATAGTTTTGAAAACTATAACCATATATATATAAAAATATATATATTATACTCGGGAACATCGACTCCCGGTTTAGAAATATGTTCACCTTTTGATCCCCTATACTAAGGGTAAATTCAAATACCGCTTATCTCTAGCATAGGTATTATCAACCGAACCAACAAATATATATGGCAAGAATACGAAACAGGCATGCATATGTACCATATAACATGCTACAATATATCGCAACATTTGCTAATTAACCAACATGCATCTACCGCAAGATAATGCATATACATATATACATCACAACAACAGTATAACGGGTAGAAAACTTGCCTGAGCGACTTGGGGTGATAAAAGGCTCGGGACGAGTCTGGTAACCTATAAACAACAAGTAAGTTGGAATTAAACCAAAGTCACTTGTAAATCTATACTTTAACTAACTTAGACTCTAACGCTTGTTTTGCGCTTACTGATTCTCTTAAGTCACTCGAGTACCCTCGGCTCCACCATTTTTAATAATTTAACCTTTACGAGTTTTAAGGCGATTCCTTCGCGAGTGTCTTACCAACTGCCTAACACACTTACCATAAATGTTTATTACCCCAATTAGTCATTTAAGGTCCTTAACCAAGGTTTCAAAGTAAGGCGAGGGGAAATGTTTCTTTCGCGAAACGCCGTTACTTGAAACGGTTGTTTCTCCTAAACCGTGCATCGGAATCGAACGAACTACATATCAAAACGAAGCTCGTAACAAGAGCTATCTAGACATGGAAATGGTCATAATCTAGCAGGGGGTTATCGGGTCCTAATGTTATGCACAAAAACAGTCTAAAGAAAATCGGACGTTACGACGGCTATGTTTACGCGATTTCCCAATTTTAAACCATTCAAAAACCATCCCAATTTAACCTCAAATCAATCATACAACCAACATCCATCCTTATCACATCATAAAAGCCCCAATAAATTCAATTTTTAACATTTATACTTATGCCTAAGCTTGAATTTAAGTATACTACATTCTTTTAACCAAAACAACAAGATTTACCAATCCATTTCAATACCACTTCAACCCAAACTCTAAACCACAAACATTAAGCTACAATATCACCATAATAATCAAAATCATCTTACTAAACATAGGAATCTAGGGTTTGGAGATGATATACCTTCCTTGAAGTGGTGGGAGTAGCTAGGAAGCCTTAAGAAGCTTTGAGAAGTCTTAGGGATGCTTGGATCTTAAAGGAAAACAAGAAAAATTCAAGTTAAAAACCTTGAAAACACTATTCATTGTCTTCTTCATTGATTTAATGAAGAAGATAGAGAAAGAATTGATGGCTTAAACTCATGATATAGCCCTAACTATGCATAAGGATGATTAGGGAATTAACTCACCAATTTAGGAAGCCTTGATCTTGGATTTTGAATTTTCTTGCCTTTGGAATAGTAAAAAGCCGAGAGCTAAAGAAGAAAATAATGCCTTGGTTTCTTTTTGTTTTGATGAAGAATGAATTATTTGGCTTGGTTGATTTGGTTTTGTTTTGTTTTTGGTTAATTACCAATTTAACCTTGATTTTGTGTGGTTAAAAATCCACCACATCTCCTTCCTTCCCATGTCATGCCTATGTCATGTTGTGATGTCATCTTTCCCTCCTTGTCCTCTTCTCATTGGTTGGGTGACATCACTCTCTCTAATCCCTTTGATTAACTTCCTAATTGTTTGCCTAATGACCGCTGATCTGTTATACGGTTCGCTTAACTTTCATTTTCGTTTATCGTTTGAAGGATCATACCCGGGATCTTATTACTTAGGTTCCCTTAACCTTTCTCAATACATTATATTCCTTTTTATGATCCTCTATTATAATCCTTTAATTTAAATCATTTTTATCCTGTTACCTTATACTCAATTCTCTCCGTATCTAGTGTATTTCCGGGAAAAATCAAAGTGTTCGGAATTGGATTCTGACGATCTTTACATACACTCATATACCATATAGAGTACTAATAAAATCTCAGAATATCCATAATAGAACCCCTACATAGTGTGGCATGAAAAGTTCTCTCATTCAGCAAAAACACTATTCACAAGGGTTACAAAAAAAGTTGAAAATTTTGGGGGTTATTACATTGGAGGGGTCGACCAATACTCCTTCTTTATTGATCACATGTCCTAAAAATTGTACTTCATTCCGCCAGAATTCACACTTCGAGAATTTGGCAAATAACTGTTCCTCTCTGAGTATTCCTAGAGCTATCCTCAAATGCTCTGCATGTTCTGCCTCGGTCCTTGAGTAGATTAAAATATCATCGATAAAAACTATCACACACTTGTCCAAGTACTTCTTGAATACTCTGTTCATTAAATCCATGAAAGCCGCTGGGGCGTTGGTTAATCCAAAGGACATTACCAAGAACTCATAGTGCCCATACCTGGTACGGAACGCGGTCTTGGGAATATCTTCGGGTTTAATCTTTAGCTGGTGATATCCAGTTCTCAGGTCAATCTTGTAAAAATAAACAGCATCCTTTAGCTGGTCGAACAAATCGTCTATTCTAGGTAACGGGTACCTGTCCTTTATGGTTAGCTTGTTCAACTCTCGGTAGTCGATGCACAGCCTCATGCTCCCATCTTTCTTCTTAACAAATAACACTGGTGCTCCCTACAGAGACACACTGGGTCTTATCATACTCTTATCCAAAAGTTCCTGTAATTGGTTAGCTAATTCCTTCATTTCTAATGGGGCTAACCGGTAAGGTGCCTTTGAAACCGGCGCCGTCCCTGGGGCCAACTCAATAGCAAATTCAATCACTCTATCGGGTGGTAATCCCGGAAGGTCTTGTGGAAATACATCTTCAAATTCGGTGACTACCGGAATATCTTGCAAGTTGGGCACCTCCTTATGCGTGCCCACCACATAGGCTAGGTAAGCCTCATTTCCTTTTCGTAGCATCTTATTGGCCTGGGCCATGGTCAAAAATTTCTGTGTCTGCCTCTTTCCTCTAAATATGACTTCTTTCTTCCCTGGGATATTCAACTTAACTTTCTTCCCCTTACAGTCTGTTAGATATATTTGATAATGTCATGGCTAATATGTTTTATGTTTAGCTTTCAGATCTTACTTGAACAGGATAAATCAGTACTTAACTGTTGATCAGTACTTATACTGGAAGTCAGGACTTAAGGATATCAGTACATATGTTATCAGGAGATAATCGTCAGAAGATAGATATCAGAACTTAAGTGCTGAAGGACAATCAGATAAGGACAGTAGCTGATTAAAGGAAAGAAGATCAAGATAAACATAAGAAGAGATATGCATGAAGAAGGAATTCCGTGAAGAATGGAATACTTGGAAGAAAAGATATCTGATTGATATATTTTAGGAAGCAGAATTATATTCCATATCAATTAGCGATTATCTTATAACTGTGTAGTATATAAACACATATATAGGGTTTATATTATAAGTGTTATCATTATTAGAGAAGATTATTCATTGTAACCCTAGCAACTCTCGTGATATTTGTTCATCACTGAGAGGTAACAGTTCCATACTGTAACAGAGTTTATTGTTTCAATAAAGTTTGTTTTCTGTTACTTAAGTTCTTAAAGTTCGATTTGAGTGTACTATACACTGTATTCACCCCCTCTACAGTGTGTGTGTGTGACCTAACAATTGGTATCAGAGCCTATCTGTTAACATACATACAGTTAATGATCCAAACACAATCATGTCGGACACAGAAACTCCAACTAAGCCTACCAAAACTGAGGAACCACCAAAGACACAAATTCAGAGTCGGTATGAGACCATCAGAGTTCCCATACTGAGACCATCTGAATATCCCATATGGAAGGTAAGGATGACCATGTTCCTGGAAGCAACAGATCCAAAATACCTTGATAGAATCAAGGAAGGCCCTCACAAACCAACCAAACTCACAGTTGCAGTTGCAGGTGAAGCAGCAAAGACCGTACCAAAGGAGAAGAGTGATTATACTGCTGAAGACATAGCATCAATTGCTAAGGATGCTAAGGTACGACACTTACTGCATAGTGCCATTGATAATGTAATGTCAAATAGGGTAATCAACTGCAAGACTGCTAAGGAGATATGGGATGCTCTGGAAATAAGGTGTCAGGGAACTGACACAATTAGGAAGAACAGGAAGACAATACTCACTCAAGAGTATGAACACTTTGACTCAAAGACTAATGAGTCATTGAATGATTTATATGATAGATTTGTCAAACTTTTGAATGATTTGTTATTGGTTGATAAAGAGTATGATCTTGAAGATTCAAACCTTAAGTTCCTGTTAGCTCTTCCTGAATGCTGGGATTTGAAGGCAACGACAATAAGAGACAACTACAATCTTGATGAAACAACTCTTGACGAAATCTATGGAATGCTCAAGACTCATGAGCTGGAGATGGAACAAAGAAGCAAGAGGAAAAGAGGAAAGTCAAGGACAGTTGCTCTTAAGGCTGAAGAAGAATTCCCCAAAGCAGCTTCCTCAAAGAAAGACAAGGGAAAAGCTCTTTTCATAAAGTCTGATACCGAGTCATCAAGTTCTGAGAGTGATGATGACTCAGATTCTGAAAGCTTGCCTGAGACTGATGCTGATGAGGAGATGATGAAGCTGTGTGCTCTTATGGTAAAAGGAATCACAAAGATTGCATACAGGAAGTTTAGGAAGGGAAAGAAGTTTTCCAGGAAAGGCATAAGTTCTGATAAGAAGAATTTCAGAAGATCTGAAGGCAGAGGAGGAAAGTCTGACAGAGGAGATTACACCAATGTTAAATGCTATAACTGTGGTGAGAAAGGCCATATATCTCCTGACTGCAAGAAGGTAAAGGGTGACAAAGGCAAGGCTCTTGTCACAAAGCAGAAAAGCTGGACAGACACCTCAGACTCTGAAAGTGAGGAAAACTATGCATTGATGGCAAATGCTGATAAAGAAAGTGCTGAGAGCAGTTTTGAAGCTGCTGAAACAAAGGTACCTCAGACTACTTATGCTTTTCATACTGATGATATTAATGAGTTGAGAAGATATCTTAAAACCATGTTTGTCAGCTATAGAGATCAAACTTTAACATGTGAAAGATTAACTTCTGAAAATCTTGCATTTAAGAAAAGAAATGATTTCTTAGAAAAAGAGTTAGTCATGTTCCATCAAACTCAGAAGGATAGAGATGATGCTTTTTATGTTAGGAATGAAGTGCTAAAATTAAATGAATCTCTAAAAACTGAGTTAGAAAAGGAAAGAGAGATTATCAGGACTTGGACTAACTCTGGCAAAATAACTCAAAATTTGCTAAGTAGTGGAAACTGGAAAGAGGGCTTAGGTTATGGAGAAGATAAGAAAGATAAAGGAACTGAAGAAATTAAGTCTGTTGATAAACAAAAGCCAAAGTTAAAACCTGTTAAGTTTGTAACTGTAAAGTCTGAAAATGAAAAATCAGAAGTTACAAAGAAATTAACTTCTGATAAACTAAAACAGGATAAGACAGCTGAAGTGAACATAGGCTTAATGACAAAGAAGCAGCTTAAGCATAAGCTGAAAGATGTCAAGAATGCAAACAAGGTAAAATCACCTAGGAAAAATAGGAATGGAAAGGAAGGTGTGAATAAAAGCAATGATTATAAACCTGTTCCTGATGCTCCTAGGAAAATATGTCATAACTGTGGAAGTTCTAACCATCTGGCTTCTTTTTGCAGGAAGAATAAGAATATTAACTCCTTCCTTCAAAATCAGGAGTTAAGAGTCAGTCTGTTAGATACAAACCACAAAATCCTTGTTTTCATTGTGGTAGTTTATGGCATTCCATTTATACTTGTAAGGAATATCATAGTTTGTACTATGATTATTATCAAATAAAACCTTCTTTGAAGAAAGTTTCCATTGTTCCTTCTAGTGTAAATTCTGATTCAAAGTCTGATAGTGTAAGTTCTGATAAGAAAAATGTTAACATAAACTCTGATGCTAAATCCGCTGCAAATGTTAACAAACTTAATAAGGCCAAAGGATCCAAGCAAGTCTGGGTCCTTAAAATTAATAATTAGTGGTCTTTGTGATTGCAGGGCAACAGGAAAAATATTCTAGTTCTGGACAGTGGATGTTCAGGACATATGACTGGAAATAAGGCCCTGCTATCAGACTTTGTGGAGAAAGCTGGCCCAAGTGTTTCTTATGGAGATGGCAACATTGGAAAAACATTGGGATATGGCAATATCAATCTTGGAAATGTCATAATTAAACAAGTAGCTCTAGTCTCAGGACTTAAACACAACCTACTGAGTATAAGTCAAATATGTGACAGAGGTTATCATGTTGATTTCTTTGAAGAGCACTGTGAAATTGTGAGTAAATCTAAAGGCAAAGTTGTTCTGAAAGGATACAGGCGTGGTAACATTTATGAAGCTAAGCTTTCAACAAGTACTGATGGTTCTGCAATCTGTTTAATGAGTAGAGCATCAATTGAAGAAAGCTGGAATTGGCATAAGAAACTCTCTCATTTAAATTTCAACAATATAAATGAACTGGTCAAGAAAGATCTTGTGAGAGGATTGCCAAACACAGTATTTGCTCCTGATGGTCTTTGTGATTCATGTCAGAAAGCCAAACAAAGAAAATCTTCATTCAAGAGCAAGACTGAATCATCAATTCTTGAGCCTTATCATCTAATACATGTTGATCTATTTGGTCCAGTAAATGTCATGTCTATTGCAAAGAAGAAGTATGCGTTGGTCATAGTGGATGAGTTCACCAGATACACATGGGTGTATTTCTTGCATACAAAAAGTGAAACTACATCAACCTTGATTGATCATATCAAACATCTGGATAAAATGGTCAAAGATTCTGTGAAAGTTTTAAGAAGTGATAATGGCACTGAGTTCAAGAATTTGATAATGGAAGAGTTCTGCAAAAGCCATGGAATAAAGCAGGAATTTTCTGCTCCTGGAACTCCACAGCAAAATGGAGTTGTTGAAAGGAAGAATAAAACTCTCATTAAAGCTGCACGTACAATGCTTGAAGAAGCAAAGCTTCCAACCTATTTCTGGGCTGAAGCTGTGCAGACTGCTTGTTTTACTCAAAATGCAACACTCATTAACAAGCATGGAAAAACACCATATGAGATGGTGAAGAAAAAGAAGCCAAATCTGAAATACTTTCATGTATTTGGATGCAAGTGTTTTGTTCTCAAGACTCATCCTGAACAGCTATCAAAGTTTGATCTAAAAGCTGATGAAGGAATCTTTGTTGGATATCCACTTTCCATAAAAGCCTTCAGAGTCTATAATTTGAGAACAAAAGTGGTCATGGAATCTATCAATGTCTCTTTTGATGACAAAAAGATTACTGGTCTTGAAGATTTCATTGACCATGATCAGCTGAGATTTGAAAATGAAGACTCAAATTCTGATACAGAAAATCCTGATAGTCTAAGTCCTGATACTGTAAACTCTGATGGATTAAACTCTAATGTTATTGAAACTGTGGAGACTACGTCAAAGGAAGATGCACCTATGCAGGGGGAGCATACTCAAGATCCTACCACATCTCAAGAAACATCAGAACATACATCTGGCTCTTCAAGTTCTGATAAGCTAAGTTCTGATAGTGCTGAAAATCTAAATACTGAAGAATCCAACTCAGAGAGCATAGTTTCAGGGGGAGCATCAGAAAATGAAAATGAAAATAGCATGGATCTTGGGGGAGCATCCAGTTCTAGAGAAAACCTTCCATCTGCAAGGAAGTGGACAAAATCACATACACCTGATTTGATAATTGGAAATCCTGATGCAGGTGTCAGAACTAGAACAGGTACTTCAAATGAATGTCTTTACAATTCTTTTCTCTCTGAGAATGAGCCAAAGAAAGTGGAAGAAGCTCTTCAAGATGCTGATTGGGTGCAAGCAATGCAGGAAGAGTTGAATGAATTTGAAAGAAACAAAGTCTGGACCCTAGTGCCAAGACCAAAGAATAGATCTGTTGTTGGTACAAAGTGGGTATTCAGAAACAAAACTGACAGTGATGGCATAGTTACAAGAAATAAGGCAAGGCTGGTTGCAAAAGGATATTCTCAACAGGAGGGAATTGATTATGATGAAACATTTGCACCAGTTGCTAGGTTAGAAGCCATAAGGATATTCTTGGCTTATGCTGCTCACAAAAAGTTTACTGTCTTTCAAATGGATGTGAAAAGTGCTTTTCACAATGGAGAATTGGAGGAGGAGGTATATGTTGAACAACCTCCAGGTTTTGTAGATACCAAACATTTAGATTATGTCTACAGGCTTGACAAAGCACTTTATGAACTTAAGCAAGCTCCTAGAGCATGGTATGAGACTTTAGCTCAGTTTCTTCTGGAAAGTGGATTCAACCGAGGGACAATAGACAAAACACTGTTCTACCTCAACCATGGAAAGGACTTACTTCTGGTCCAGATTTATGTTGATGATATCATTTTTGGATCTACAAATGACAAACTTTGCAAAAAGTTTGCCAAACTAATGCAGTCAAGATATCAGATGAGTATGATGGGGGAACTTAGCTATTTTCTGGGCCTTCAAGTCAAGCAGAATGAGGAAGGCACTTTTATTTGTCAAACCAAGTACACCAGAAACTTGCTGAAGAAATTTGGAATGCAAGATTGTTCAAGTGCATCCACTCCAATGGCCACTGCGACAAAACTGGATAAGGATACCGGTAAATCAGTAGATATTACTGACTACAGAGGTATGATTGGCTCTCTACTCTATCTAACTGCTAGTAGACCTGATATCATGTATGTTACCTGTCTTTGTGCAAGATTTCAAGCAGATCCAAGAGAACCTCACTTAACAGCTGTAAAAAGAATCTTTAAGTATCTTAAAGGAACAGCTGCTCTGGGATTATAGTATCCTAGAGAATCAGATTTTAAACTAATAGGTTACTCAGATGCAGATTTTGCAGGTTGCAAAATTGACAGGAAAAGCACAAGTTGAAGCTGCCAATTTCTTGGAGGCAGATTGGTTTCTTGGTACAGCAAGAAACAAAAGTCAATTTCCACATCAACTGCAGAAGCAGAGTATATTGCTGCAGGAAGCTGTTGTGCACAGATTCTTTGGATGAAGAATCAGTTACTGGATTATGGGTTAACATATTTCAAAATCCCTATTTACTGTGATAATCAAAGTGCTATTGCTATGACAGGTAATCCAGTTCAACACTCAATGACAAAGCACATCAGCATCAGGTACCACTTCATCAGGGAACATGTGGATGAAGGTACAGTGGAATTGCATTTTGTTCCCACAGATCAACAACTAGCAGATATCTTCACAAAACCACTGTGTGAAGCTACTTTTACAAGATTGGTAAATGAACTTGGAATGGTTTCAGGTTCTTTCTCTAAATCTGCTTAGTCTTGTTCTGTGTTATCAGACTTTATGCTCAGTATTTACAGAATTAATCTCATTATGTATTCTGTGCTTAATTGATAAATGTCTTTAAGTACTGACTGTTGTCTGATATATGTTTCTAAACTCTGATAAGTGATATGTCTGTTCAAGTACCTATTCAATCCTATGAGGATAACTGTGCTAGATACTGACCTAGTAGTCTTCAATAAACAAATGATTCCATGTAAGAAGTAATTATTTCAGTGGAAACCCTATGACACTAGCAAATTCTGATAATTGAGCTTAGTTAAGTTTACTTTGTATATCTTATTACTAAGTCACAAATTAGAATAATGCTACTCATCTGTTAAGTTCTGATACTAGTAAAACTGCTGAATGTACTAAGTGCTGATAAACCTCACTTATCAAAAGAAAAAGCAAAAAGATCAAAGAATAAAATTAGGTACTCCTTTGAGATCTAGAGTAAAAATGTGGAAGGGACGACCCAAGTGCATTGCTGGTATTAAGTAGATATGTATTAGAAAAGCAAAATATTTTCTTGGTGACTTTTCACACTCTATGATTACTGGAGAAATACTCTGATAATAGCATAAATTCTGATACACAGTCGTGACTCACTTACACTGAAAAGCCACTGTAAAATAGAATTTCAAAAGATGCATAAAATTAGCACAAAACAGTTGAGGTGGACTCAAGCATGAACTCATTCATCAGTAGGTTTCAGGACAATGACAGCTCTTTAGCAAAATTTTAGTTATGCCTTATTTCTAAGATGTACTGAAGTGAATCAGACTTTACTCTTTGTCTGTTATTTAGCTTAATGCACACACTAATCACTCCATCTGAATGATGAAAATTTTCGTGGTGGTCTTTGTTATTTTAGATAAACAGTCATTGTGTCATTATTGCACAAATTCCGAGGACAAGTTCTAGTTACACGTTCTGATGATTAAGTTCTGAAGTCTATAACTCAGAACTTGTAGGAGGATTTACTAAGATGGGCATTCCTTTTTCGAGTTAAGAAATTATGTTTTGATGACTGTTAAGTTCTGGTATAGGTCTAAGTTCTGATTTCTCAATCTAATCCTTTACTTGGCTTATCTGTGAATAAAATTTGATAACAGTCTCAGTTCGAACTAGAATATGTTGAAGTGGAAGATTAATAGTCACTATGATTAGGATTAATGGTATTCGTACTTGAACAGTCCACTGTTTCTTGTTTCTTGTGCGGTTTAAACCATGATTCCTCTTTCCAATGAATGTTATTCTTTTTCAAAGTCTAGGGAGAAGAGGTAGAATTAATTCTACCTGTCAGCATTCAATTTCTTTGCGTCTCCTGGCATTCTCTTGCCTATATAAGCAGCCACTTCACATTAGTCTTTCCATCAAATTCTTCTCACACACTTATCTTCATACTTCTTCTTTCAAAAACACAATGGTCAGATACAACATGTTTTTGAACTACCAAAACTTCAATATGGAGCTAAGTTGTGCCGAGTGGCAGCAGGAATGGCATGTCACAGCCATTCCTGAGGAGATATGGGACTCTGTCCCACAGGAGGTACTAACACACCTTCTGTTCTTCTATATGGACTACCATCGCCATCTGGAGCGATTGGAGGAGGAAAGGCTGGAAGCTCTCCGCCAGTGATAAGTGGCATTTTATACCACTTAGAACGTCTTAAAATGGCTTAAATTGGTGTCTTGAAATCAAGTATTTTGTGTATTTGATGCGTTTTTCTAGTGTTTATGCATTTCAGGGTATTAGTTGCATTTCGGGGGAGGAATCATCAAGAATAAGCCTTGGCATGTGTTCACCATTGCGAGAGGAAAGGAATGGGCAGATTACGGCGAAGAAACGGAGCAAACCTGGATTTTTTCCAGTAGAGGCCTGCGCGCCCGTGCAACAATGCTGAGCGGCCGCGCAGCAACCTGCGCGTCCGCGCAGCTATGCTGAGCGGCCGCACAGGGTCGGGGAAAAAGATAAATTATTTTAGACTTCTACTTCTGTTTGGCTTCCAACTTCTATGTAATCTGAGTTTTATGGGACTATTATATAGGTAGATTTGAGACGTTTTCACAGAGAGTATTAAGGGGATTATGTTTTAGATTGTGTTTTACGCAAGAAGCGAAGGAGATAAGGAAGAAGACCGATTTAGCACACCGCAACGAAGAGGACGCATATTTTCTTGTGATTCTTGTTTCGTTGTAACGTTGGATGCTAGTTTTCTTGCTTTGACTTATTTACTCTTGTGACGTACTCTGTTTTAATATAATTAGTTTAGTTATTATTTTCTTGTGTTTGTTTGTCATGATTTCATATGAACCCATGATGGCGATAAGTTCTATTATGGGCTAATCGTGATCATGGGGTTGCAACGGATTTATTATGGAATTCTTTAGTTAATTGTTTAATACTTTAGTGTGTGATGATTGCATGATATCTAGTATTGGTTGTGCGTATTCGTCTTATGTGCGTCGCGAACATATAAGATAGGGTGTTAATCTCTTGTGAAGCGACGGTGGATCTTGAGATTTAGAACTTGCCATGCTAGCATAGGTTCATGTACGTTGAGCATGATTAGTGGGTAACTCTAACAGTTTTATTTGCCCTATGTAATCAAAAGGAATAACTTGAGCTTAAATCGTTGTGTTGTCAATTTCGGTAGACATATAGGAACTCAACATAATTGATGACTATTCAACTTCTATCTTAATTGTGGATGCTTGGTAGAATGGTATTAGTACAATGAAAGTTGGCTTTTATCAGTTTCGTGTTATTCGATTAATATCATCACTGTCACATGCTAAAGGTAATAACAATGGCTATAGAATGAAGTAATAATGAAGTTGTGATCTCATGAGTGTCTTATTATTGATAAATTGAAGTGTTAGTTAAGTGGTTAATTAAGTAGTTAATTATAGTTAATATTTAATCAACAATTTTAAGTGTTATTATCTTAACATTGAGAAGTAATCATACATTGGTGAGTGAGTTTAATTAGACAATAATTTAGTCTGAGTCTCTGAGGGAACGAACTAGAAAATATTCTATATTACTTGCGAACGCGTATACTTGCGTGAATATTAGCGCGTGTTTTCGCCCTAACAGCCAGCAAGAGCGAATCATCCGACTCGCCATTCTGTTTGTCGAGAGTAGGAAGAAGAAGATGACTTAATCTCGTCTTCTTCCTGTTTTTCTTCATCATCAGCTTTGTCTTGATATATTAATGAAAGTTGTTTTTCCTTCAAGATTTTGTCTCTGAGTTATTTTATCTTGTGTTGATAAATCCTGATTGATATTTTGATGACCATATAAATTTTGTTTTATATTAAGTTCTGATTCATTATCAGCACTTACTTATCTAATTTATCTTGGTCATTTTCATGTGATGTATTTTCAGAATATCAATGATGCAGTGAAAAATAATTCAATCAGTGCTAACGGTTTAAATTTTGAATTAAAACTGTTTCTCTTGATAAATGGAACGGTTTTTCCTTGAAACTAGGCAACTGGGTAAGTAATGATTCCTGTTTTCTCGAGTCCAGTAACTGTCCGTTATTACTGCATGTCTGACAGGTGTCCAACGGTAACATTTTTGTTCAGAGTACAAGTACAACAGAGAGAAGATTTCTTTAATCTTTTATTTTCTTTATATTTTATCTCTCTCCTTACTTTTACTCTCTTTCTCTTTCTTTCTCACGTTGGTTTTTCATACAGACATTATCTCAAACACCTAACAGGCATACTTGAATCTCAATTTTTTTTTCACATGGCACCAAAGGATTTAATCATTGATGGAGCTAAGTTTGTCCCCAATAACTATGCTGCAGTTCTTGATCACACTAAAGCTCCATCTGAATTGCACTTTATGCAAGATCTTCTTGCATATAGTGAGGTTGGGTATGTATTAACACAACCTGAATTCTTTTCAAGCCAACAAGTTCTGAGGTTTTGGAGGACTGGACTTTTTGATGATGGTGGTCAACGTGGAACTCCCAGTATTATCTTCCAAGTGGGTGATCCATCCTTTGTAGTCACTCCTGGTACAGTACGCAGGGCTTTACATCTTCCAGAAGATTGTACTTTCTCAATTCCAGAGGACTCAGCCCTTCGGGAGTTAATGGCTGAATTGGGATATGAAAAGAGTCTGACGAAACTTGGACAGTTGAAACGGGCTAATATCAGAAGAGAATGGAGTTTCTTCTTTGATTGCATCACCAAAGCTTTTGGGAACAAATGTTCAAATTTTGATGCTATCCCAATTCTGAGTCAGCACATAGGGTATGCTATTATTCATCAAACTCATTTTGATTTTGCAACTGGAATAATTGGTTTTATTGGGGATAGGATGACAGAGGATCAAGATGTTGTTTATTTTGCTAGATTCTGTCAACTTATTTACACTTACTGTACTGATGAACCTCATTTAGTCAGCACTCAAACCCCACCTTTTAAGGTTGCAGAACGATACTTTAATGACCTGGTAAATGCTGATACTAAGAAAAAAGTGGTTAGACCATTACAGATTCCTAAGTCTGTAAAACAGATCCTGGTAAATGCTGATCCTGATACTTATAGATCTATTTACTCTGATGTCCAACCAACTCCAAACACCCAAAATCCATCAACCTCAGTACCTACCTCTCATTCTACTCAACCTACCCTCAGAACATATCTCAAATCCTATCTCTCAACTTCACAGACTGCTCGACCTTCATCTTCAGCACCTACTGTGAAATCTTCATCTTCCAAGCCAAAGAGGACAAAGAATGTTCCTCAAACATCTCAAAAGAGAAGGAGGATTGCATTGAGCGATGAATCTGATTCTGAGGAACCGGTTCCTGCTAGAGAACCTGCTGTTACTGAAGCTGAGAAAGAGGTTTCTCAGAAGGATTCTGAAATTGGGGGTTCTAGGCTTCTCAAGAGGCTTAGACGAATGATAGTTCCTGAAACTCCCAAGGAATCCAAATCAACAAGAAAGTACAAGAAACAGAGGGCACAAAGGCCAGTTTCAGATGATGAAGAGGAAGCAGCTAAGGAAGGGGATCAGGAATCTCTGATCTCACAAGACAAGGAATTTGCTCCAGTCACTTCTTCTCCATCAACTCCATCTCAGGAAGCTGTATCTGACAAGGCTAACTCACCATCTGTGTCTCTTGTTGATCCAGGCACAAGTGCTGATATTGATGTTTAACACTTGGTTGTGTCTGAAGTATTTCTCTTAGAAGCTCCAACAGCAAATAATCCTTCCACAACACCTGCTAATAATGCTGTTCAAACTCCAGAGTTATCAACAACACCTTCTCTGCATCAAGATGCTGATGATCAGACTTTAGGTGAGCATCAGGATATGGCTGTTAATCAGAACTTAGTATCAGATCAGCAATTAGAGGATGCTGAAGCCTCCATTGCTACTCACACTGTTGTCTTATCAGAAGATACTGATTCTTTAAGTTCTGATGCTGCAAATGCTGGAGATACGGGTGAAGCTGCTCCAACTGTAGATGCTGATGAAGCAGGTCCTTCAGGACATACTCCTCAACAGACTCTTCCTAAGTCTGAACTGGTAAAGGAGTTTGTTATCGGGGATGCACCAGTACCTTGGAGTGAAACTCCTGCAGGTCAGGAGTGGACTAAGGAATGGAACTCAGTTTCATGTGTTCCAACTGCAATACATCTTGCTGAGCACTTGACTAAAGCTGATGAAATGTTAAATTCTGATGATTTAAAAACCCAGCTTAGAGTCACTGCATTGAGTATTAAACATCTACAAGGTCTTCATTCAACTACTCATGCAGAGCTACACAAGATTCAGGAGAACTTTATCAAACAAGAACAAGTTTGGAAAATTGATAAGAAAAAGTTCTTTCAACCTACCATTGACAGGATTGCTTATATTGAGAAAACTCAAGAGAAACAACAAGCTCAGATTGATGACATTCTGACAAATCAAGCTTCTCAGCAATCGCAACTTACTGAAATCCAATCCTCAGTGGAATTACTTATCTCTCTTTTACTACCTGCTGATGCCAAAAAGGGGGAGAAGGTAATTAAGTCCAAATGCAACACTAACAAGACACTGCAAGGAAAGGATGATGGAAATGATGATCAACGATACTCTAGAATGGGTAGCGGTCATAGTCAAGGTAGAAGGTTTACATCAAGACAAGCTAGTCACAGGACAAGTTCTGATACTGGGAAAAGAATAAGTTCTGCTGCTGGTAAAAGGATAAGTTCTGATGAACTTCTAGATCTTGATGAGGAAATGTCAAGACATTTATTTCTTCAAGAAAATCCAGGAATGGACTTGGAAAGTTTAAAGGAAGAAGAAGCCAGACTTAAATCAGAGAAAGTCACATCTAAATCTGAAGCTTCTGGTAAAAAGTCACTTCCAAAACTCAAAGGCATTGTGATCAAAGAAAGGACACATACTGAAGCAACGTTGGCTAGATCACAACCACAGATAGATCCAAGATCCAAGGGTAAAGAAAAGGTTGGTGAACCTATCAAGGTTTATGTACCTCCTGAGGAAGAAGAAATTACTGATGAAAAAGATGATCTTGCTCTGACTTCAAGAAAAGTTCTTAAAACAACCTCTGACATGGCTCAAGTTGTTCAGAGTCAAGAAATTGTAAGTTCTGATATTCATAAGAAGCAAGTAACCTCTGACAGAGCTCAAGTTAACTTGATATCAGAAAATAGATCAAAGACACTCCTACCAGGATTCACTAAAGCAAAACAGACTCAATCTTTGAAGACTACTGCAAGTGGTTTTGAAGCAAGAGTAGTTACTGGAAAGGAAGCTAGAGATAAAACTGGATTGGGAAGTGCTGATGAAAGAAGAGTACACAACACTAACAATGATCCAACTTCCTTGAGTGAACCAGGTATTGGAGCAACTCCTGAGAGATTGAATCAACTGGAATCTGTACAGATGGTTTACCATACCTACTTGAAAGAATACATCATGTTGTATTTCATGACAGATGGTAGGGTTTATCATATAAGATAAAATGCCATTCCATTGAAATATTTTGAAGAATTGGAGCATGTACTTTTCTTACTTCAAGTGGATGACAGAATAACAGAGACTGCTGCAAACTACTTAAAAGAACAGATTCAGAGACAGAAAAGGCTTTATTCTGTTAAGTCTGACAGTATATATGTTCCAAAGTACACAGATCACAATGGTGATATTGTTGATATGAAGCCTAATACTGCACAGATCAGAACATATCTTGGTATTAAGGGACTTGAATTCAATCTAGAGTCTGACAAAGCTTATGTTATAAGACTAGATCAGGAGTTGAGAAAAGCAAAGATCAATGATCTCAGAGCTGCAATCTTTCAAACTGGTGAAGATACTGCAGAGCTTAAAGATGTCAAAAGGAGAATGATTGATGAACTCAGATATGCTGAGAAATGTTTGTTGAAGAACTATCTCAGAACAACTCCTGACATCAGAGAGATCAGAAAATGATGAAGCCAAGTCGAAGATCTACAACTGCTTAAATTCTGATATTTATACAGACTGAAGTTGTTATCAGAAGTTGAAATTGGTAAAAGGTTTAAGGACTGTAAGTTGTAGTTATCTAGTCTAATTCTCATGCATTTGTACTTAATGTTTTTGACATCATCAAATATCTGTTAAACTTGTATATTATGTTAATTTACAAGTTGGGGGAGATTGTTTGATAATGTCATGGCTAATATGTTTTATGTTTAGCTTTCAGATCTTACTTGAACAGGATAAATCAGTACTTAACTGTTGATCAGTACTTATACTGGAAGTTAGGACTTAAGGATATCAGTACATATGTTATCAGGAGATAATCGTCAGAAGATAGATAAGGACAGTAGCTGATTAAAGGAAAGAAGATCAAGATAAACATAAGAAGAGATATGCATGAAGAAGGAATTCCGTGAAGAATGGAATACTTGGAAGAAAAGATATCTGATTGATATATTTTAGGAAGCAGAATTATATTCCATATCAATTAGTGATTATCTTGTAACTGTGTAGTATATAAACACAGATATAGGGTTTACACTATAAGTGTTATCATTATTAGAGAAGATTATTCATTGTAACCCTAGCAGCTCTCGTGATATTTGTTCATCACTGAGAGGTAACAGTTCCATACTATAACAGAGTTTATTGTTTCAATAAAGTTTGTTTTCTGTTACTTAAGTTCTTAAAGTTCGATTTGAGTGTACTATACACTGTATTCACCCCCTCTACGGTGTGTGTGTGTGACCTAACACAGTCTATCTGAGCATCATTGCTAGATAGCCAGTCCATTCCCAAAATTACATCAAACTCCCCTAATTTAAAAGGAATCAGATCAACACTAAAAGATTGTCCCCCTATGCCTAACTCACAGGCGGGGTGAATCTGGTTAACAGGAATAATTTCATGGTTGACTATTTCCACTTGTAAGGGTTCTATCAAGGGTTCAGCCTTAAGTCTTAATTTATGCGCAAAGTCCTTTGATATAAAAGATTTAGTTGCTCCAAAATCAAATAAAATATTTGCACTGATTGAATTTAGAGAAAAGGGTACCTGCTATCACATCCGAGTCTTTTATAGCATCTTGCACTGCCATGTTAAAAGTACTCGCAGTAGGTGGCTTATTAAAAGCAGCTCTGCTTGCTCCTGAAGCTGCTGGTTTGTTCATTGGGCATTCCCTCTTCCACTGACCCGGGCGTCCACACTGATGACAAGTGGTGGTTGGGCGTTTAATGGGGGTTGGCGAAGTGCACTTTTCCGAATAGTGACCTTCTCGACCACACTTGAAGCAGATTACCGACTTTCCTTTACACTTCTCAGAATGCATTCTTCCACAAGTGTTACAGGCTGGCAATGGGGGTCGAGACTGGTTGGAATAGGACATTCTTGACTTCTGGCCGCTCTGGCTCACATTCACACTCATTGGTCGCTTAAACCTAGTGTTCTTTTCCGGTAGGGACACTGGTCCTCGATTAAATCTAGTTGGGAAGCTCCCTCCTGCGGAACCTCCACCCATGCTCATACTTTTCCTCTTTATTCCCTTCTTCTCTCTTTCCTTCTGCATCTGTTCACTTCCGGCTTCTACAATTGTTGCCTTTTGCACCAGAGTGGCATAATCAGTAAGCTCAAGGATTGCCACCCTATTCTGAATCCACGGTTTCAGTCCCTGCTGAAACCTCCTAGCTTTCTTTTCCTCGGTGCTCACAAACTCCGGCACAAACCTTGATAACTCAGTAAATTTTGCTTCGTACTCTGCTACAGATAAGTTATTCTGCTTTAGCTCCAAGAACTTGAGCTCCATCTGGTTCTCCATAAACCTCGGGAAATACTTTCCCAAAAACAACAGACTGAATCTCTCCCAGGTTATAATAGCATCTATCTCCATGTTTTTCTTGGCCTCCCACCAGTAGTTAGCCTCTCCTTTCAGAAGGTAGGTAGCAAATACAGTCTTCTGTGCCTCATCGGTACTCAGAATCTCAAAGGATTTCTCCATTTCTTTTAGCCATGCCCTTGCCTCAACTGGGTCGGCTGATCCGTGGAACTCAGGGGGCTTAAGGGACTTGAAAGCCCTGAAAGAGTTTGCCACAACATTGTTATTTCCTTGAGGGGGTGGGTTGGGTTGACGTTTCAAGTTCTGCCTTAGTAATTGCATGAACCGTCCCATGGGATCCATGCCTGGGTTTGGTACTGGTTGCTCAACCTCAGTTTCTCCTTTTTCAGCCTCTATCTCAAATCCTTCAACATCATATATTTCCTCCTCCTCTTCATACAGGGAGTCATCCTGTTTAACATAATCTTCGTCTTCCTCTTCACTGTGTTCTTGGTTCCTACCGTCCTGGTTATGGCTTCCTTGGTCCTCAGATCCAGGGTTCGCCCTAGTTCCAATCTTTCTTGGCGGCATGATACTGATAAATTTTTGGAAATTCAACGTTAGGTCACAATCATACATAAAATTGTGCCTTACACAATTCTATAATGGGGAGAATGTATCTCGCAATTCTATTAGATTATGACAGTTCTAATAAGAAGTGCAGTAATAATAACGATAAAAACAGTGATCTCGTCACTAAGGAACTGAACTGAAAGGAAACAAATATATACATAATGCGAGAAATACATAGTTTGATCTGGTCAAAAGTACAACAGTTCTACAGCCATCTGCCCAAAAGTGATACACAAGAGTCTATCTGTCTAATCAAAGAAAGGGATGCTATAAACAAGTCAACTATCCTGGAAAATTGGCTCTTACTATGGCCTCGACTAACTAGACGACTAGACTACCACATCACTGGTCCTAAATCACACACTGGAGCGGGTCAACTCCCACACTCTTTCCATCACACGACGGAAAATATAGTTAGCCTGCCTCCTAGAGATCCTGCCATGCCTGTGCCCCTGGAGTGATCGGTGTCTCGCACGGGCTGTGAGCTAACAAAGACTGCCTATGGGCAGGGTCGAGAGGTGGTGAATCCGGAGCCGCTGGGGGTGCCTCCTCGGTCTGCCTAGGCTCGGGAGTATGGGTCTCAGAGCTGTCATCATAGGGTCTCCAAGATAGTGGTGGAGGGGTAGGAGCTCTGACCACCGGGAGTGAGGGAAAAGGGGTACCTGTATACTCTACCATAGCTCTGACATGTTCTTCAGCTACTAGGACCTCATCTGAAATCGCAACAACCTCCGTCTCTGACTCTTCTGAGGGGTCCTCCTCCTCCTCCATCTCAGGCTCCTCCTGATCCTCGGCATCTAGCAGTGCCTCATCATGCTCACGCTCGAACATCTCTGGGTCCTCTATCTCATGTGCCTACACATTAAATGAGCTAAGTTACTATTATGATACTTTTAAGGGTTCCCGTAAGGGTTTTACTGTCAGTGCTACCTTAAGCAGTCCGACTATGAACTTGGAAAGAGTTCTCATTATCTTTGTGAGTTTATTATTATATCGTCGCATCATCTCTGAGGTTTATAACGCTTGGCTCTGATACCATTTCTGTAACACCCCTAGATCCGGGGTCGGGGATCCGGGTCGTCACGGTCTTTCTTTCCACAATATCACTTAACTTAATTAATAATAAATAACCTCATGCTGTGACCCCACACTAACACACACCACAACACGTTATAGTCTCAGAGATGAAATTGAAATAAGTACAATCCTTGAATCCACAATTTAAAAGTTATTACAACCCAAAATGATTACTTGATAAGTTTACAGTTAATTGCCATTATCTGTCACAAGTTATAATTATACATAATTGATTCCCAAAAGTAGAATGCCTGATCTACAAATAGATCTACCTCTGCAGCTATAGCAGCTACGATATCAACAGAAAGACGCGGGACGCTTCCCACGCGCTTGCGCTGGGTCTGCTTGAGTCTGGCCATCTTTCCTAACTGTTGTTGTGTGATGAAGAAATGAAGCAAGAGTGAGCATTACAGCTCGCAAGATAATATATAGTGTAAACAATAATGCAAGTATCTAAATGGATAACTTAATAGAACCCTTTATCAAGTGTAAGGTAATTACTTACTGGATATAAGATTAAAGGAAGATGAAGTTACCAATTACTTCACTATACTTATACCATTTTAGAAAACTACTTGAACTACCACTGTTCAAAGTATAATAGGTTTCAAAAGTTCATCCCATAGATGAGATCACAAGTTAAGACTTGAATAGATTTAATCTTTGAAATATTATTGAATGAAATGAAGTTACGAGATACTTTATTTAGTCCCGATATATATATCCACATATATATCTCTTATACATTTCCTGGAAACCTTTGTTATGTAAAGTATGAGCAGAGTTTGTAATATCCAATGAATTTTGGAAAGAAAAGAATTTTGGCATAAACCCGATATCTTGCTGATCAGGCAAAGATACCAATAAGTAACCTTTTCTACTAGTAGATGGATGAATCCCTCACCGGTCATCACCCTGGCCTCATTAGGACCTTGTGCTGGACCGCCACCCAGCCTCTTACGCGTTGATGGGTTGCCACCCAGCCACTTACACTTTGATAGACCGTACCCCGGCCTGTCGCTTATGCCGACTCAATTAGATGGACTTACTTCCCGAACGTTGGGTAAGTAATCAATTCATTTATCAAAACAACAACCTTGTTGCGAATATAAAATACACCACAGAGCCGGATCCCTCAGGTTTTGAGCGAGTATAAAAATCCCCTTCGAAAGGAGGATCTTAAATATATAAAAACATGAGTTTTGGGATCCGCCCTAACTTTTAAAAATTATTTTGAAGACTCGAAAACATTTTTAAGAATGTTTGGAGTAATGCTGATTTAATAAAATAAATCAGTCCCAATATATTAGAAAATATCTGAATATTATTATTTAAATAATATTCCCATAAAGAATAATCTTTATAAAAATAATTGAAGTAGAAGTTTTAAAACTCATACTTGAAATGAATATTAAATAACCAAAGATATACTTATACGAAAGTACGATCTTTATTTGAATAATCGAAAATAAGTTTGATTATCAAAACATTATTCTTTAATAAAATAAAGAATATTATTTAGTAAATAAGCGGAGTCATAAGTCCTCGAATGAATATTCAAAATAATATTCATTAAATAGAATAAACAGAGTCATAAGTCGTCGAATGAATATTCAAGATAATATTCCTTAAATAAAATAAACCGAGTCATAAGTTCTCGAATGAATATTCAAAGTAATATTCATTAATAAAAATAAAGTTATCGAATAAACCTTATTCGATTAATAGTTTTGAAAACTATATATATATATATATAATATACTCGGGAACATCGACTCCCGGTTTTAGAAAATGTTCGCCTCTGGGTCCCCTATACTAAGGGTATACGCAACTACTGCTTATCTCTAGCATAGGTATTATGCAATTATAAGCATTGGAATCAACAAATAGATATCAAGATTACGAGCCAGACATGCATATAAACCATATCAGCATGCTCCAATATATCACAAGATTTGCTAATTAACCATCATGCATCTATCACAAGATAATGCATATACATGTATACATCACAACAACAGTATAACGGGTAGAAAACTTGTCTGAGCGACTGGGGGTGATAAAAGGCTTGGGACGAGTCTGCTAACCTATAAACATCATATAAGTTGGAATTAAACCAAAGTCGCTTATGAATCTATACTTTAACCAATTAGACCCTAACGTTCGCTTTTGCGCTTAACGATTCACTTAAGTCGCTCGAGTACCCTCGGCTCCACTATTTTTAATAAATTAATCATTAAGAGTTTTAAGGCGATTCTTTCGCGAGTACCCTACCAACTGTCTAACCCATTTTACATAATTGTTTCATAATCCAATTAGCCATTTAAGGGCCTTAAACAAGGTTTCAAAGTAAGGCGAGGGGTAATGGTTCGGTCGCGAAACGCCATTAGTTAAAACGGTCGTTTCTCCTAAACCGTACATCGGATTCAAGCGTACCACATATCAAAACGAAGCTCGTAACATGAACTATCTAATCATGGCAATGGTAAAAACCTAACAGTGAGTTCACGGGTCCTGATGTTAAGAACAAAAGCAGTCTAAGGTAAATCGGACATTACGACGGCTATGTTTACGCGATTACCAAATTTATACTACTCCAAATCAATCGACAATCAACCCACAATCATTACTACAACCAAACTCCATCCATATTCTACTACAACAGCCCCAACATCTCAAGTTATCCAATTTATACTACTCTAAATCATGAACTAAAAGCTTATACTTAAGTTCATTAACTAATAATCAAGATTTACAACTCCAAAAACATTACAAAACCAACCAATCTCTAAATATTCAATAACCATGCTTCTCATGAACTATACTACTCATAACAAGCTCTTAACATTCAATAATAATTCTAGATTAAGAGATTATACCTTCCTTGAGAGTAGGAGTAACTAATGAGCTTGAAACAACCTTGGAAAATCCTTACTAAAGCTTTATCTAAACAAAAAACACAAGATCAAAATTTCAAGTTCTTGAAAAACACTATTCACTCTCTTCTTCCATTAATTATTGGAAGAGATTGTGAAGGAATTGGAAGCTTAGATTCATAGGATATCTATATCTATGTACAAGGAACCTTGGATAATTACCTCACTAATTAACAAGGCTTGGAACTAGAATTTGAATTTTTTCTTCTTTGGAAAAGAGATGAAGTCGAGAGCTTCTCGGCTTGGAAAATGAAAGTCAACTTTGTGTTTTGTGTTTTTGATTTATTTTAGCTTGGTTGCTTTGTTTTTGTTTTGTTTAATTAACCTTTTAACCATGGTAAAATTTGTGTGGCTTATAATCAACCAACAATTCCTTCCCTTTTGGTCATGCTTATGTCATCCTCCTATGTCATCTTCCCACACTTGTCTTCTTCTTATTGGTGTGATGACATCATCATCACTAACCTCTTTGATTAACTCCTAATTACTTGGCTAATGATCGCTGATCTGTTATACGGTTCGCTTAACTTTCGTTTTTGTTTATCGTTTGAGGGATCATACCCGGGATCTTATTACTTGGGTTCCCTTAACCTTTCTCAATACATTATATTCCTTTTATGATCCTCTCTTATAATCCTTGAATTTAAATCCTTTTTATCCTGTTACCTTATACTCAATTCTTTCGGTATCTGGTGGATTTTCGGGAAAATCAAAGTGTTCGAATTTGGATTCTGACGATCTTTACATACACTTATATACCATATAGAGTACTAATAAGATCTCAGAATAACAATAAAAGAACCTCTATAAAGTGTGGCATGAAAAGTTTTCTCATTCAGCATAATCAGCAAAATCACTATTCATAAGGGTTACAAAAAGTCCAAAATTTTGGGGTTATTACAAGTTCTCTGACAGACTTCTTTAGCACATCAGTATCAGCTAGTTTGTAAGTTAATCCATCATAGAGAAATAAAATCAATTTCTCCTTTAGATTTTCCTTATCATGAGCATCTATCACCATTTGATCAAACAACACCTTGTCAAGGTGCTTTTGTTTGATTTGTTCATATGGTTTGTCTGTCAACATGAAAGGATCTCTTAGAGTAACTTCTACTCCTGTTTGTATCTTCTCTTAATCAGAACCTAATCCAGCTTTATCTCTAGGTTGCTTGGATCTCAATCCAAATGTTGCAAATTGATTCATCAAGAGATTGGATTTTGGTTCAACTGGAGTAGCTTTCTTCCATAACAGCTTCTTCTTATCAGCAATTGTCATCTTTTCCAAATTAACTTGATCAGAATTTGTTGTTTCTTCTGTATCTTGCTGTTCTTCATCCTGAACAACTTGAGCAGTGTCAGAAGTTATTTTAGATTCTTCAATTATCTTTCTTTTCTTCAGAATTTGAACAGTTTCATCTTCTATCAAATCATCATCATGCATTGTAGTTTGATAGACTGGAATGGAAGAACTTATCTTTTTCTCAATCTTTAAAGGTTCACCAACCTTTTCTTTTCCTTTTGATTTAGGATCAATCTCAGTTTGTGATCTAGTATTGGACTTTGAAGTCTCAGAATTTGACTTTTCCCTGATCACAATGCCTTTTTCCTTAGGTCTTGGAGGTTTCTTTGCATCAGAAGCTTTAGACTTAAGATTTTTCTTCTCAGCAGCAAATCTAGCTTCTTCCTCCTTGAGAGTTTCCAAATCCATTCCTGGATTTTGTTTCAAAAATAATCTTCTTGCTATCTCCTCATCAAGTGTCTGGATTTTAGGATTTTTGTAATAAACAGTAGTCTGCTTACCTTTTAGCTTCAGAGTTTGTAAAAACTTCTAAGAGTCTTTAGATCCTGACTGAATCAGAATATCAGAACTTGACATCAGACTTTATTTATCAGAACTTGACTTCAGTCTTTTAGCATTCACAACATCAGAACTTGACTTGTTCTGTGTAGAAGATTTTCCTTGAACTTTTCCTTGACCTCTACTCTTAACAGAGTTTCCCTGGTCATTAATTTTATCATCCTTTTTTTTCAGTATTTCAGTTGGTGAGCATTTGGACTTAACTACCTTCTCCCCCTTTTTGGCATCATCAGGAAGTAAGAGAGAAAGAAGAAGTTCAATTGAAGATTGGATTTCTTCCAATCGAGCTTTCTGAGAAACTTGGTTAGCCAGGACCTCATCAATTTGGGCCTGTTGCTTCTCTTGAATCTTCTCAATGGCTTCAATTTTCTCAAGAGTAGGTCTGATATATCTGTTCTTGTCAAGCTTAAGCTGTAGATCTAGCTTATCAGCATGTTCCTTTAGTGTATCAACCTTCTCAAGAATAGAAGAATGTAGCCTTGAAGATGTTTGGTAGATAGAGCAGTGATCTTGAGTTGTGTCTTTAAATCAGTATTTGTGAGCAACTCATTAGCTTTAGCAATATGCTCTGTCAGAATGTTAGAACTTGGAATGAAATCAGTGTCATTCCACTTCTTGGTCCACTCCACACCTCTGTAAGTATCCTCCCAAGGAATAGGTGCTTCCTTTTCAACAAATTTCTTCACCAACTCTTCCTTTCCTAGTATAGGGACTGGAGTCTCAGCAGAATCACTTTCTTCAGAACTTGAGGAAGACTCATTATGTTCTGACAACACAACAGTGTGTGAAGCAACTGGAGATTTAGGAACAACTTCATTTAAATTCTGAACATCAGAATTTATCTCCAGAGCTGGTGTGGTTGATGTAGATGGTATCTTAACATTTAAAATTAGAAATTGAGTTGGAAATTGCTGAGCTTCTGTAGATGGATCTTCCAGATAAAGAACATTTGGTATATTCAAATTATGAATATCTATTTCAGAATTTTCAGTGTGTTCTTCAACATCATCTGTAGCTTTAATATGTGAGACATGAGGGGTTACAACTGTATCAGTAGCTGTTTCTTTGGCTTGAGCTGGAAGGGCTTCAATGATAATCGGTTCTTGTGAGATGAGAGATTCCTGATCCCCTTCCTCAGCTTCTTCAGTATCTTTTGATGGAGCTTTAGCCAAATACCTCATAGCCTTCATTTTCTTCAATCTCCTTGCCAATGAAGGAGTTACTTTAGCAGCTTTAGAACTTTCAGATTTCTTCTTCAAAGTATCAGAACTTTAAGCTGCAGTTTCTTTCTGAGAAGTAAGATTCTCAGCTTCAACTATCACAGGTTCTGATGCATGAACCCTTGTTTCCTCAAAACAACAAAATATATTATTGACCATAATTATAATAAAAACATTCATCAAAGGATAAAGTTAAAAATAGATGAAGTAAAGATTAACAAATTGTAATTAAACATGCACAGTCACATAATTTGAGAAACAGAGACTAAATCTTGTAATTAAAGAAAATTTCATTAATATATCAAACGAGTACATTTCATGAAATTTATCGATTACATGCAAAAATTACAAGATAGTCCTATTCTAAGAATCTTAACATCAACAGCCTTAGTCCTAGTCTAAGAAGCCTGACAAAGCTGATGGTGAAGAGAAACAGATGGATGACAATTAATTCTTCTTCCTACTTTCAACAAAGAGAACAGCAAGATGAATGATTTGCTCCTGTTGTTTAAGAATACGAAGATGAACTTCTCTTTGGAAAGACAGCAGATCATTTTTAATACTGTCTGGAAGTTGAATCTAGATGTCGAATGGAATGTTGTTGATAGGATATGAAGTCGGAATTCCATTTCTAAAAATGGTCACAGTGTTTATGCCATAGCAGTAAAACCAACTAAAATGTGCCATTGTTTGAGAGGAATGAAAAGATGTGATTTTACTGATGAATGATCAGTCATTTAAATAGCCAATAGAATACCAAGGGACACGAGGACTGTTTAACTATTAAGAATAAAAAATAATGATGCCTCGTCTCCCTAGACCGATGTGTAATAATAACATTCAGTAAAAAGTTAAAGCAGAGTTAATGAGCACGTAAAATAAATAATAATTACTGTGCACATGCAGTTTTTCAAGAAAAACACGTTTATCACTAACCCAAAATGATTATGACTATTTTTATCTTACCCAAATATATTTTGATTTAAATATGACAGTTTCAGATTTTACCACAAATAATTCAAGTAAAGAAAAATGCCACGTAACCATCAAGGATGTCATCAGGATTTAATATTAGAACTTAACTTATATCAGATTTTAACCAGTCATCATAATATGGCTTCTGATCTAGCAACTGGTGCAAATGTTTCATCATAATCAATACCCTCCGGCCTCCTGTTGAGAGTAACCTTTAGCAACCAGCCTTGCTTTATTCCTTGTAATTATGCCATCACTATCAGTTTTGTTTCTGAACACCCATTTTATGCCAACAACTGATCTGTTCTTTGGTCTTGGCACTAGGGTCCAAACTTTATTTCTTTCAAATTCATTTAACTCTTCTTGCATTGCTTTCAACCAATCAGCATCTTGAAGAGCTTCTTCCACTTTCTTTGATTCAGTCTGAGATAGAAAAGAATGATAGAGACATTCATTTGATGTTGCAGTTCTAGTTCTGACACCTGCTTCAAGATCTCCGATAATTAAGTCAGGTGTATGTGATTTGGTCCACTTCCTTGCAGATTGAAGTTGACTTCTAGAACTGGATCCTCCCCCATGATCCATGTTGTCTCCATCAGCATTTTATGATGCTCATCCTATAGTTATGCTCTCTGAGACTTCAGAGTTTGACCTGGATCCTTCAGGATTTAAAGTATCAGAGCTTCCAGAATTATCAGAATTTGGCTCATCAGAACTAGATGAATCAGCACTTGACGAGCCAGTGACAGGTTCTGATGCTTCTTGAGAGTCTTGAGATGTGGTAGGATCTTCAGCTTGCTCCCCCTGGACATGTGCATTTTCCTTTGGAGTTGTTACCACATATCAATGACATCAGTACTTACAGGTTCATCGTTTAAGTCATCAAAATCTATAGAATCAGAATTTAAGTCTTCATTTTCAAATCTCAGCTGATCGTGGTCATTGAAATCTTCAAGTCCAGTAATCTTCTTATCATCAAAAGATACATTGATAGATTCCATGACAACCCTTGTTCTTAAATTGTAGACTCTGAAGGCTTTTGTGGAAAGTGGATATCCAACAAAGATTCCTTCATCAGCTTTTAGATCAAATTTTGCCAGCTGCTCAGGATGGGTCTTAAGAACAGAACACTTGCAACCAAATACATGAAAGTATTTCAGATTTGGCTTCTTTTTCTTCACCATCTCATATGGTGTTTTTCCATGTTTGTTTATGAATGTTGCATTCTGTGTAAAAACAATCATTCTGCACAGCTTCAGCCCAAAAGTAGGTTGGCGGCTTTGCTTCATCAAGCATAGTTTGTGCAGCTTCAATGAGAGTCATGTTCTTTCTTTCTACAACTCCATTTTGATGTAAAGTTCCAAGTGCATAAAATTCCTGTTTGATTCCATTCTCTTTGCAGAACTCTTCCATGATTGAATTCTTGAACTCAGTGCCATTATCACTTCTTATAATTTTAACAGAATCTTTGATCAACTTATCCAGCTGTCTAACATGATCAGTTAGAGTAAATGCAGTTTCATTCTTCTTGTGCAAGAAGTACACCCAAGTGTACCTTGTAAACTCATCCACTATAACCATAGCATATTTCTTCTTTGCAATAGACATGACATTGACTGGACCAAATAGATCAACATGCAGTAGGTGATAAGGCTCAAGAATTGATGACTTAGTTTTGCTCTTGAAAAAAGATTTTCTTTGTTTTTTCCTTTTGACATGAATCACAAAGGCCATCAGGAGCAAATACTATTTTTGGCAATCCTCTCAAAAGATCTTTCTTTACAAGCTCATTTATGTTGTTGAAGTTTAAATGAGAGAGTCTTTTGTGCCAATTCCAGCTTTCTTCAATTGATGCTCTACTCATCAGAGAGATTGCAGAACCATCAGAACTAGTTAAAAGTCTGGCTTCATAAATGTAACCTTTCAAAACCACTTTTCCTGTAGAATTACTTACAACTTCACAGTGTTCTTCAAATAAATCTACATGATAACCTCTGTCACAGATTTGACTCACACTTAGCAGATTGTGTTTAAGTCCTGAGATAAGAGCTACTGTTTCAATGATGACATTCCCAAGATTAATATTGCCATATCCCAGAGTTTTTCCCATGTTGCCATCTCCATAAGAAACTTATGGGCCAGCTTTCTCTATAAAGTCTGAGAGCAGGGCTTTATTTCCAGTCATATGTCCTGAACATCCACTATCCAGTACTAGGATGTTTCTCCTGTTGCCCTGCAATCACAAAGACCACTAATGGTTAGTTTTAAGGACCCAGACTTGCTTTGATCTTTTGGTCTTTTAAGTTTGTTAGCATTTGCAACGGATTTAATATCAGAGTTTATGCTAACATGCTGTTTATCAGAACTTATATCAGACTTTGCATTAGATTTTACACTATAAGGAATTAAAGCAACTTTCTTCAAAGAAGGTTTTATTTGATAATAATCATAGTATAAACTATGATATTCCTTACAAGTATAAATGGAATGCCATAAACTACCACAATGAAAACAAGGATTTTGTGGCTTAAACCTAACATACTGACTCTTAACTCCTGACTTAGGAGGTAAAGAGTTTATATTCTTATTCTTCCAGCAAAAAGAAGCAAGATGGTTAGAGTTTCTATAGTTATAACATTTATTTCTAGGAGCATTAGGAACAGGCATATAGTTATTGCTTTTATTCACTCCTTCTTTTCCATTCCTTTTTTCCTAGCTACCTTAACCTTGTTGACATTCCTTATTTCTTTCAGCTTATGCTTAAGCTGCTTCTTTGTCATTAAGCCTATGTTGACTTCAGCTGGTTTATCCTGTTCTAATTTGTTAGAAGTTGACTTCTCCTTAACTTCTGTCTCAGACTCTTTCATCTTTTCAGAATCAGACTTTACAGTTTTAGCTACAAACTTAACAGGATTTACCTTTGGCTTATTAGTTTTTTTAACAACAATTGGCTCAATTTATTCAGTTCCTTTTTCACTTTTATCATCTCCATAACCTAAGCCCTCTTTCCAGTTTCCACTACTTAATAAGTTCTGAGTTGTTCTGCCAGAGTTAGTCCAAGTCCTAATAATCTCTTTTTCTTTTTCTAACTCAGTTTTGAGAGATTTATTCAATTTTAGCAATTCATCTCTAACATAAAAAACATCATCTCTCTCTTTCTGAGTTTGATGGAACATAACTAACTCCTTTTCTAAATAATCATTCCTTTTCTTAAAAGCAAGATTTTCAGAAGTTAATTTTTCACATGTTAAAGTTTGATCTCTGTAGCTAATAAACATGGTTTTAAGATATAATCTCAACTCAGTAATATCATCAGTATGAAAGGCATAAGTTGTTTGAGGTACCTTTAATTCAGCAGTTTCAGGGCTGCCATCAGCATTTTGCCATTAAGGCATAGTTCACCTCATCTTCAGAATCTGAAGAGTCTGTCCAGCTTTTCTTCTTTGTGACAAGTGCCTTGCCTTTGTCACTTTTTCCTTTCTTGCAGTCAGGAGATATGTGGCCTCTTTCACCACAATTGTAGCATTTGACATTTGAGTAATCTCCTCTGTCAGACTTTCCTCCTCTGCTTTCATATTTTCTGAAATCCTTCTTATCAGTACTTCCACCTTTCTTGTAAAACTTCCTTCCCCTTCTGAATTTCCTGTAGGCAATCTTTGTGATACCCTTCACCATAAGAGCACATAATTTCATCATCTCTTCATCAGCATCTACTTCAGGTAAACTTCCAGTTTCTGAATCATCATCATCAGAACTTGATGATTCTGAATCAGACTTTGTGATGAGAGCTTTTCCTTTGCCTTTCTTTCAGATAGCCACTTTGGGGAATTCCTCCTCAGCCGTAAGAGCAACTGTCCTTGACTTTCTCCCTTGTCTTTTGCTTCTTTGATCCATCTCAAGTTCATAAGTCTTGAGCATACCATAAATTTCATCAAAAGTAGTTTCATCAAGAGCATAGTTGTCTCTTATAATAGTAGCCTTCAAATCCCAACTTTCAGGAAGAGTTAAAAGGAATTTTAGATTTGAATCTTCAAGATCATATTCCTTGTCCACCAGTGACAGATCATTCAATAGTTTGACAAACCTGTCATATAAGTCAGTTAATGACTCATCACTTTTTGAGTCAAAGTGCTCATACTCTTGAGTGAGTACTTCTTGATTGCATCAGTTCCCTGGCATCTTGTCTCCAAAGCATCCCATATCTCCTTTACAGTTTTGCAGTGAATTACCCTGTTTGACATGACATTATCAATGGAACTATGCAGCAAATGCCTTATCGTTGCATCCTTGGAAATGGATGAGATATCTTCAACTGTGTACTCGCTTTTCTCCTTTGGTATGGTCTTTGCTGGCTGATCTGCAACTACAACAGAGAGCTTGGTTGGCTTATGCGGTCCTTCATTAATTTTGTCAAGGTATTCTGGATCTGTAGTTTCCAGAAACATAGCCATCTTCACTTTCCATATGGGGTACACATAATGTCTTAGTATGGGAACCCTTATAGTCTCATATCGACTGTGGATTTGAGTCTTTTGAGTTTCTTCAGTTTTGGCGGGCTTGGTTAGATTTTATGCTTATTTAGACATGATTGTATTGGATCTTTACTGTATGTGTGTTAACAGATAGGCTCTGATACCACTTGTTAGGTCACACAACACTGTAGAAGGGGGTTGAATACAGTGTAGAATGCAATCAAATTGATTTCGAACACAGATAACAGTTAACAAATATATTCGATATAATAAACTCTATTACAATGGAACTGTTCTCTCTCAGTGATGAACAAATATCATGAGAGCTGCTAGGTTATAATGTATGATCTTCTTGATAATGATAACACATATACTATAACCCTATGTCTGTGTTTATTTAGTACACAGTTACAAGATAACTTCTAATTGATAAGAAATATAATTTTATCTCCTAAGATATACCAATCAGATATCTTATACAACTCTTTAAGTCCTCTAACTCTTTCCATGCATATCTTCTTTTTGTATTATTCTCGATCTTCTTTCCTGTAAATCAGCTTCCTTCCTTAACTGTTAGTCCTCCACTACTTAAGTTCTGATATCCATCTTCTGATATTATCTTCTGATAATCTAAGTCCTGATATCCTTAAGTTCTGACTTCCAGTAAGTACTGATATTTTATGTTTGTTAAGATCTGAAAACTAAACATGAAACATATTAGACATGACACCTCAAATATATCTAACAGTATTTCTGTCAATGACCCAACAGATGCCTACCCAAGTCACAAAACCTAAATCTTCAAAATCTAAGTCAAAGAAACCACACTCTGGTGTCTCTCAAAAGATTCCAGTTTCAAAATCTACCAAAACAAAAGAGGGGAGTGTGAAGGGTGGTAAGATAGGTGAGGGACAGGGTGAAAATAAAAGAAACCCTAAGGATAGGGATGGAGAGATGAGTGTACCCAAACCAAGCCATGCCACAGTTTCCCAACAAACTGTGGTGATTAATAAGGAAATTAGCACATCTCTAGTTTCATCCTCTCAAAAGGATGTCACTATTGAAACAAGCTCCCAACCAGGAGCATAGATCAAAAGGGCTAGGAACACTAATTCATCTCAAACTTATACCAGAAAGAAGAAAGCCAGAAGACTTGGGGATGCACAGGGATCACACACAGTGCACACTACAGCTAAAGACCCAGTCACTGCACCATCTCAAATTCTATTTGATGTGGCTCCAATAAATGTGGAGTCACAGCCAAAATCTTTAATAATAGAAGCACCACACACACAAAACTCTCCCACCAACTCTCTAGATGTGGATATGATCAACACATCATTCCCTGATTCTCCTTCCTTAACTCTGTTGAAGAAGCCAAAATTCAAGGCAAGTGAGCATCATCTTTTAGATGATTTGTTGGCTCACTTGCCAATTCTTTCAGGAACTGTTGAGACTTTTGTGCCAAAATTTTTATCAATCTGCACAGAGTCCATAATAGTTTCCACTCCAAACTCTATCATTTCTTCTATACCGGTGGATATTGTTCATCCGTCGATTAGTGATTGTATCCCGACGGATATGGCTAATAGCAGTCATCCATCGGCTACTGTAACTACTACCCCGACAGATGTTCCTCATCAGTCGGTACTCACTACACAAGCTGAGTTTCAAAAATTATTTCAAGTGTAGATGAGTTAGTGGTTGTACAATCGCTCCTAGGTTTAAGGGAAGGAAGTGAACAAAGTGAGAGGTTGAGTTGCTCTCAGGAAAAAGGAGAGGAAATGAGAGAAACTATGCAGACTATTTCTTTTAGTCTGGAAAAAGTGAGTGAGGGGAATTCCACCTTAGTAGGTGAAGGTGAGGGTGGTGAGCCAAGGGGAGCCCTTGATGCAAGAACAAAGAGAAATTGAGAGAAAATCATGTACAGCTGAATGGGAAGAGCCCATTGTAAGTGTGTTAATGGATGTCAATGAGGCTGAAAAGAAACAACTAATTCAGCAAGAATATCAAGTTGTCTTAGATTCTGTTTCTTATGAAGTTGAGGCATTTACTCACCATGTCTCAACTTATCAAGTTCTATCTGAGCTGGACAATGTGGCTGCAGAAAGAATGCTAAATCTGGTGCATACAACAGCCTCTATGCAAAGAGCCAAAGATGTCATCTCAGCCATGCCTCCCACAATTGGTGATGATGTTGATTATGGAACTGGTGGTTCTGAAGAATTCTTTGGAGATGAAGATGATAATGAAGAAGAGTCAATGCACATAGGGGAGAAGCAAGCCCTAGCTCACAATCTAGTATGCCATCTTGGGCATTTTCCAAAGAGTGTGATGAGCACCATTTCAAGATAACTCTCTTCCACATCATTCAACAAACACAGACAGCTCTTCAAGCAACCACCAATGCTAACACCAAGAAGCTTCTCCAAGCACATCTCAATTCTCTCCAACTGCACCAAATTTAATCTCTTCAACACAATCTGGATGTCACTTCAATTAAAACAGAGATTGATCAAGTCAAGAAGGATGTCTCTGAGAGATTGGATGCTAAATTTCCCAACACAACCATGCTTGACATTAACAAATAATTAAGGAAGAACTCTAAGCTTGCAACCGAAATGGACTCCCTGGATATAAGACTAAAAGCAGTGGAAGCCTCTCTCACTGCAATTCATTTATATCAAGCCCATAAAACTCAGTTGCTTCAAAAGCTAGTGGCTGCACACACTTCTACCTCTACTCAACTTGATGCTAAAAAAAGAGGGAGAATGATTCACTTGTTCTAGTTAGTCAAGGAGAGCCAATCAGTAAGGGGGAGAGTGTGCTTAACATTAAAGTCAGTCAAGTAATTGTTCCAGAAATTACTTATTCTAAGCCACCAGTTTTGGACAGCATTGATCTGATCCAGATAGCAACTGCTAAGTTAAATTCAAAGTCAGATTTCAAAAAGCTTGATGTTGTAGCAACTGAAAAGGAATTAGATGATAAATGGAAGAAGATCGATGAAGAAATTCAGAAGAAATTTTGTCAGATAAAGAAACTAGACAAGATCTTTCATCACTACTCTCAAGTCAAGCAAATTTCTGTGAATGAAATGAGTCTGAGTTATTTAGAAAAGAGCCAAACTTCATGCATTAAGTCTTCAAAAGCCAACCTGGTTTTGAAGCCTAAAAGGAACTATCCAAAGTCATCAGACAATAATCCTTTGGATCTCATGTTTGAGACTCCAAAACCAGATGAAAAGAAGTTGTTGGCAAGGTCCATTGCATTCTTCAAAGATCCAACTGATTCAGTATAAAAGAAGAGAATTGTCAAAATCTACAGGAATGGAAAAGAGATCTGTGTGGTGGCTGGATACCCTCAGTTTGCAGCAGCTAGAAAGGAGGTAAAAGAAAGAATCGAGCAAGAAAAGTGGCAAGCTGCTTTAGATGCTAAGAAGCTCAAATAGAAGAAAGAGCAAGCTGTTATAGTAGCCAAGCTTCATGCTGTGAAAGCTGCAACTGAAATCTCTGAAAAATAATTTGTGGTATCTGAAGCTCAAGATCAGAAAATGCTAAAGGAACCTCAACAGACAAGGAAACCAGGATACAAACAAAGAATCAAGAGAAAATTGGACTTCAGTGATGAGGAAATGGAAGATTACATTCCCAAACAGTCTACAACCTCAACTCAAACATCCAAGCCTTCAAAAGTGGAGGATGATTTTAAGGTGGATCCTATAAAGAACTTTCATGGTGAGCCAATAGTTCCCAAGGATGAGCCTATAGACTGAGAAAGTCTGCCTATTCCTGAACTCAATCTACCAATCTTCAACAAGCTAAAGAAGACGAAGATAAGAGCAATCAAGAAGGTCAAGCCTGTGAGTCTCATATCCAAAATCCTAACCAAAGCTCAATCAACTGTCAACAAGGGGGATCTTCTATACATCTGTGACATTAAAGAATTTTCAGATATAAATCTCTACATGGATGAACTAGAAGAAGTGAGAGCAATTGATGCTCACAAGAATCTCCCTGAAAGACTAGTGTTCAAGTACAAGGGTGGGAAAGAGATCATATGGCCCCTTCATAGGATTCTTCAAGAAAGCTGTCATGTTTTGATAAAAATCTTCTCATCATTCAAGAAAAATTTTGGGTTCAATGTGACTTCTAAGAGAATGGTACTAAAGAAGATAGAAGATCTAAGGAGCAACAAAGCCTCGGATGCACTCCCAAAGACTCTATCAATTCCCTTCACTGGAAATAGAGTGCATTTGAGGCCTCACTGGCTAATGGAATTCATGGATGATAAAGGTGTAAGAAGATTCTTCAGACTGGATGACCAATTGAGTATCTCAAGCAATGAAACTCTATTAGAAATGCAAGAAAAGCCGGATCTATCAAATGCTGAAGAACTTGAATTTCACAAACAACTCCAAAGTCAAATAGAAGAAAACAACAGGAAGCTTGGGAAGAAATCAAGACCATCAAGGAAATAGAAATCATCTGCTCAGACTAGAGGAGCACCTTGATAATGATTGTGAGAACTCTTTGTACACTTTACTTTGTTCAATTTTCAATAAATTCGTAGCACTTACTAGTTTCATCTACTATTATTCAATCTGTACATTTAGGGTGTTTTGTTATCATCAAGTTTCTCTTAATTTATGGCTACAATTCCAGTAGACATAAATTGGGGGAGATTCTTAGGAATATGTTGTGAACTTGATGATAAGTTAAATAAAATACCTTAGTAGATTTAACTTAGTATTTTTGTAGCTCTCGACGGATGTTCTAATATAAGTCCCGACGGATGACAACTGAACATCCATCGAGAGTGTAGCTTATGTAACAATAAGTATTGCAGCACATTTCTGCAAACAACAATGTTTTAGTCTTGTAGATTCTATAGGATTCTCTAAGTCATGTTGACTACTAGATTGATATATAGAATAGGTTGACTAATTGTAAATATGAGATGTCTTGTAATTCTATATAACTGAAATGGAGTCAAGTGACATAAAGGCTTCCAACGGATGATCTACAAAGACGGATAATCAACCAGGCTCCCGACGGATGACCAACACAGTCCCGACGGATGATCATAATTCAAAAAGTGCAGTTGACAGTGACAACACAGTCACATGCGTCGGGTGTTTGTAAATGGAATGTGGCAGCCTAATTACAGGTTTTAGAGACTAAAGAAGCATTACCATTTCCATGCAATTATGAAGATATTCAAAGATGTTGGAATAGAGTAGTGAAATAGCATGGAGTTAGAATATATATATAGTTTGTCTTATTATCTTACTATCATGTAACTTGGTAATATATAAACCAAGTGTAGAAAGTAAAACAAATAACTGAGTAAGCATAATTTTCAGAGAGATAGAAAAAGCTGTATATGTTAAGAATTTCGCAGTAAGTTTGTAAGTTCACTTGTAAGCAGTTGTGTGTTATTCAAGCATCACAGAGTTCTCATACTAATATATATCTCTGGTGGATAAGTTCAAATCCACCAGAAAGTTTTAAAGCTTTGTGTTTTATTACTTTGTGTTTTGATTTCAATTCAAGTTTCATTCTGCACTTCTTGCAAAATCAAACACTGTTATATATATTAAGTAAGAACAGTCTTAAAATTTAAAAATGAGCCAGAATTACATTCAACCTCCCTTCTGTAATTCTTGTTGCATTGTTTGAGAATAACAAGAGTCCGTATAATGTGATTCTAGGAAGGTCGTTCCTCTCAACCTTCAAGGCAATAGAATCTATACCCCATCTCAAGCTCAAGTTCCCAACTGAGAAGGGGGTAGGAAAGATGAGGGGCGATCAGAAAACTGCCCGAATAATCATGCTGGAAGACCTAGAGAAAGATCAGGCCTATGAGAAGTCAGATGAAACTGGAAAAAGAAAAAGAGCCGAAGTAGAGCCCAGTGGGAGCAGAGAGACCCTGAACATCGAGTTGGAAAAGTTTGGGGCGGATATTTCAAGTACGGTTGTCGAGCCAGCCGCAGAGACCGAATAGGTTAAATTATATGCAGGACATTCGGGCAAAATGGTTCAAATTGGGAGAAATATGGAGAAAGATCTGAAAGAAAAGGTTATTGCGGTGATTCGGCGGTACCATGATGTATTCGCCTGGGGATTAGAAGATATGCCTCGTTTGGATCCCAAGATGGCTAAACATTGCCTTAATGTGCAGCCCGAGGCCAAACCGGTGAAGCAGAAGAAGAGGACTTTCACAGCCGAACGACAGAAGGTAATTGAGGTCGAAGTAGAATAGCTGCCAGAAGCTAAGTTTATAGAAGAAATGAGTATCCAGACTGGTTGGCTAACGTGGTGGTCGTTAAAAAATACAATGGGAAGTGGAGGATGTGCGTGGACTACATAGATCTCAACAAGGCTTATCCGAAGGACCATTACCCCCTACCCAGCATAGACCAACTGATAGACGCCACGGCCGGATACTAGGTACTCAGTTTTCTTGATGCTTTTTTCGGATATTTGAATGCAATAATTTTTTTTTTGTATCGGTATCTAAAATACTCTCTCTAATAATTTATGATATTTTTTTAATTTGGTATTTAAGCTACCCATAGGTCTAAGGTAAAATATATAATTTTTTTAATATATAAATTAAGAAACCCCAAGAAAGCCTAACACGACCTAATCCGGTCCGACCCGCGGACCTCATAATTTAGAGGAAACCATCCCGGTCGATTTGTTTCTAAACAATTCGATTTTTTGAAGTTCGTATGAAACCCGTCCCAATGAGTTTTTTGTGCAATTTAAATAATACATCCGAAACTTGAATTAAAAATAAAAGAGCTGTTATGTCCGTGGAAGATGTTAACTAAGGTAGTTAGAGAAAAGAAGTGGGATCGGAGAGTGTTTAAAATTAGAATTAAAATTGAAACCAGTCAAAATCGAAATGAATGAAATCAGAAACTCGAACTGAAAAATATAAAATTGATCAGAGCTTAATGGTTGGGTTCTAGTTAGTGGTTCCAACCGAACCGACAAATAACCGAACTAGTTATAGATGAAAAAAATATAATTTTATTATTCATGTTAATTTATGAAATTAATAAGGGCTTTTTCATTAACATGTCCTATTTTTAAAACTGATTTATAAATATATTCCATTTACAATTATATTAGCAAATATATCCCATATTTAAAAATTTCTTGTATTTTTAGATTAACCGTGGTTGACTTCACAATTTCATAAATTTAAATTACATATATAACCTTAACATTTAAATATGCATGCATCAAATATTTAAAAGTTAACAATAGTGTACAGGTTGTTAAGTTTGAAATTAGAAAACTTAACATTTAAAGAAGAACATACGCAATTCTTGAAATCCAAAATTAGCAAAATGTTGTAGACCGTAGTTTGGGGTTATAAACTTAAAGTTTTTTTTACTATCATTATTAAATTTATTGAAAATGTTATAGAGTAAAAATTGTTATGTTTCACAAAAAGAGAATAGGAAATAATAATTTTATAATCTCTTGTATCTTCTCTTTCACCAAAATAAAGCAGGTTTATTTTAAAAAAAACACTTAAGGTAATAAATAAAACAATGGCTGAGATGATTATAGGTGATGTCCTAAAATAACTTATAATCTCCCTATTACAGGTATTTTAGTCATATACATTAGACATATGTTTGTTTTTATAACTTAATAATAATTATCCGAGTTATATGTGAGTTACAAACTATTTATTAGGACATATTTATAATATTGAAAGAAATGAGATATAATGATAAAGTGAGCCATTAATTTGGAACAAATTATATAAATTCACAATTAATAAATACGTTAATAAGTGCAAGTGCATGTGGGATTAACGGTTTTGATGGAGCAGTTGCTGATAGAGCTCGACGAGAATATATTATCAATAATGACACAGGTTATTTTCTAGCAATATCGGAATTCCGCGTAAAAAGTTTTAGATTTTTGAGAATGGTGAGCATTCTGAAATTTTATAAAATTGAAAAATTTAGAATTCTGGGAGAATTATAAGCTGAAGTTTGAATAACTTCGACCACATTTGAAGAAAAACAATCGTGTTCTCACAAATTGAATTCTTGTAATTCAGATAGATAGTGATTATCAGGTTTTTTCCCTTGACTTTTTCATTTTTTTAGAAAAATGGTCAAATTTTGTTTTTTTTTAAATCGAGTAGATTATGATGTTAAGTTCGAAATAAACCCAAAATATGTTGGTTTAAATCAAAAATTGAATAAATTTATGAATTATGTGTACATCTAACACTATTCCATTTATCCCATAATTGTTGACTTATTTGATTTTTTGCTGTCAATTTGGTCAAATGACTAAAGTATAACAATTTATTTTCTTAAAATTTATATTATGTATACCTTCTAAAAATATATTTTTTATTGAATAAACACGGATTATAAACTTTATTTGTTTATTTTTCGTATTTGCGTGAACTTTATTATTTGACATTGTTAATTAATTTTTACATATAATATCACAGATTTTAACAAGACGATTACTTTGAAACATATTACATTATTTACTAAATACATGTTATGTCGTAATTTATTTATATTTTTATTTTTCTTATAATGGTTATCTTTATATGTTAGATATTGATCAAAATTATTATCTAAATTGTAACTTTAATTATTTAAAATATATAGCTAACTAAATCAATATATATGAACGAAAAAACATGACTAAAAAAGTTATTTTATGAATTGCAATAGAAAAATGAAATTTTACTTTTTAGCAACACACATATTAAGTGTTTTATTAAAAATATATAAGAAATAGTGTCATCGTAGTATTGTAATGTTGGAACTAATGGGTAGACTGTGGTTCGATTCCCACTAATTTTATAGTCATGTTGGACTATTATATATAGAAGAGATATTTGTTGTTGGTGAGATTCAAATATGAGAACTTGATGTAGTGTATAAATTATAAATAAATATTTGTTATTGGAAGAATCGAACCTATGAACTTGTGTGATGCCCTCCAAACCCGGGTCAGAAACCAACCCAACGGGTCACCCAACTGCTCAAGAACTCGCCGGAAAATGCAGAATCTGGTGAGCCTAATTCCGGAAATTCCATGAATTGTTTGATTCAGTTCTTTGCATCAATACATTCCTGATCTTCCCAGAAACCTAAGGCCGTGTTCTGCTCGTGCTCATAACCCCAGGGTCAGGTTTTCCGGCGAAAATGCCATTAAAACCGGCCGGGGTTCGAGCTTTTTCGGCGAAGCAACACGGGGGTCCGACTTAACAATTAAACACATGAAACACTACATTTTGAAGCGATCTGCAGGCTGGTACTAATGAATCGAACCCAGAATCAATGAAATTAAAAATCCCAAATCGAATTTAGAACATTCAAACATTCAAACCCTAATTTTATTAATTCGAAGATCAAACTCAAATTCAACCATGTTATTGAACTCCAAATTTAACATATAATATACCAAATTGACCAGGAAGAAAAGATCTACATGATTTATCCATCAAATCAAATCAAAAACATCAAGAACAAAAATTTATAATTTAATCCATAATTAATTCGAATTAAAATAATTAAATCAGAAAAATACCTTGATTTCTAAGCAAAAACAAATGGTTGATTCAGAAAGAGGATTTCGAGAGCTTCGTTTTGCTATATTGCACGCCTGAATCGGAGTTCGATAACGCCTTCGTTTGTGCGATTGATTTTCAAGAATACGGTGTTTTAATAAAGTTCTCTGGTTTTCAGAGGTTTATAATGTCTGATTATGATTTTACGCGTGAAAATGAAATAAGAAAAGACTATTTATATTTACAGAATATTAGTACGTTCTAGATCGTGTTGGATCGATAAATACGTTCGTTTTGGATAAACATTATCCTTTTTGGATAAACACTATCCTGTTTTGGATAAGCATTATCCTGTTTTGGATAAGCACTATCCTGTTTTGGATAAACATTATCCTATTTCGGATAATTATCAAAACCAGGCTTTTATAAAATGATTGTACGAAGATAATGTTATCGAAAACGTTAGCGTATCGAAAATATTACGCCGGATCGCGCACGGGTCAAACCGTAATCCGGATCGAAAAAGTCAAAACATGGAAAATGTCCGGAATTACCAGATTAGGTTAGAAAGGAGTTTTCGGAAGAGTTTTGGGTTGTAAAATGTAAAAACGGGCGAGGTTGGACGATTCCCGGCTTTATAAAATAATTTTGTAATTATTCAGAAAATAATTAATAAATTCATAAATTAATATAAAATCATATAATACTCCAAAAATTACCAAAAAAATACCTTAATTATCTATATTTTATTCTGGACATAATAAAATTAATATACCTAGGTTTTACCACATATAAACATCCACATAACCACACCAATCATCAAATAATTCACCAAAAATCATATAAAATCACATAAAAATTATTTATTGAAAAAAAATAATTACACATCATGTCTCGGATATTACATCCTCCCCCCTTAAAAGGATTCTGTCCTCAGAATCTCCTAAGTAAAAAATTGAGGGTACTTTTTTCGCATATCACTTTCTAACTCCCAGGTTGATTCATCAACCTTTGGGTTTCTCCACAATACTCTTACTAACTTCACAACTTTATTTCTCAATACCTTATCTTTCTTTTTTAGAATCTCTATTAGGTTCTCTACATACGATAAATCTGCCTGAAGTTCTATCGGCTCATACTCAATTACATGCCTAGAGTCTGTATTATACTTCCTAAGCATCGATACGTGAAAAACATTATGAATATGCTCCATGTGTGGGGGTAATGCCAATTCGTATGCTACCTTGCCAACACGTTTCAAAACTTCAAAAGGTCCAACGTATCTAGGACTCAACTTCCCTTTCTTTCCGAATCTCGATAATTCTTTCCACGGTGACACTTTCAGTAACACTAAATTTCCTTCTTCGAATTCCATATCCTTTATGTATTGGTCCGCATATTTCCATTGACGATCTTGTGCTGCAATTAGCCTTCTCTGAATAACCTCAACAACTTCCTTGGTCTGCTGTACCAACTCGGGTCCAAGTATTTTACGTTCTCCGACTTCGTCCCAATATAATGGTGATCGACATTTGCGTCCATAAAGAGCTTCATAGGGAGGCATTCCAATAATGTCATGATAACTGTTATTGTAAGCAAACTCCACTAAGGGAAAATGCTCATCCCAATTGCCTTTGAAATCAATGGCGCACACACGTAACATATCTTCGATTGTCGGATTGTTCTTTCGCTTTGGCCGTCCGTCTGCGAATGATAAGATGTGCTCATATTTAACTTAGTTCCCAAATATTCTTGGAAACTTCTCCAAAATCTTGAATTGAATCATGGATCTCGATCAGACGCGATAGACACAGGGACTCCATGACGCATTACTATTTCTTTCAAATACATGTGAACCAACATATCTAGTAAAAATCTTTCATTAATAGGTAAGAAATACGCTGATTTGGTTAGTCTGTCCACTATAACCCAAATAGCATCATGACTCGCTTTCGTCCTTGGTAAGCCAACTATAAAATCCATATCAATATGCTCCCACTTCCACTCTGGAATCTCTAGTGGCTGTAATAATCCACTTGGTCTCTGATGCTCTGCCTTAACTCTCTGATACGTGTAACATTTATTAACCCATTCCGCAATTTCTCTCTTCATGTCTGGCCACCAATAATTCTTTTTTAAATCTTTGTACATCTTGGTACTTCCCGGATGAATGGAATACCTTGAGTTGTGAGCTTCTTGTAGAATCTCATTCTTCAATTCTGCCACTGGTGGTATCCAAATTCTGGATAAAAATCTGAGAATACCTTGATCGTCCTTCTGAGTGCATAATTATTCTCCAACCAACCGATTGATATCCTGATCCATTATTTCCTCTTAGCCCTTTCTTATCTTCTCTAACAATTCTGGTTGAAAAGTCATACTGTACATCTTTGCTTCATCAGGTTTGTAAATTCTGACTTTCAAGTCCAATTTCTGAAATTCCTTATATAATTCTTCAGGTATCGTCAACATGTTCAGTCTTTCTTTTCCAGCTTAATACATCCGCCACCACATTCGCTTTTCCTGGATGATAGTTAATCGTGCAATCATAGTCTTTGATCAACTCCAACCATCTCCTTTGTCTCATGTCAAGCTCCTTTTGCGTGAATATGTACTTCAAACTCTTATGATCCGTATAAATCTCGCACCTTTCTCCATATAAATAATGTCTCCAAATCTTCAAGGCGAATACTAGCACTGCTAGTGTCAAGTCATGAGTAGGATACTTTTGCTCATGAGGTTTCAGTTGTCTAGACGCATACACAATGACTTTATCATGCTGCATCAAAACATAACCTAATCCCTTATGAGAAGCATCACTATAGATTATGAAATTCCCTTGATCATCTGGGAGTGATAAAACACGTGCCGTGATTAGCCTCTTTTTCAATTCCTGAAAACTTTCTTCGCGCTTCTCATTCTATATAAACTTCTGTAAGCTTCGTTAAAGGTGTCGCAATCTTCGAGAAATCTTGAACAAATCGTTGATAATATCCTACCAGTCCTAAGAAACTTCTCACCTCTGTTGGTGTTTTGGCCTTTCCCAATTCGTAATAGCTTCAATCTTCGCTGGGTCCACTTTGATCCCTACATGACTTACCACGTGTCCTAAGAATTGAACTTCTTGTAACCAAAACTCACATTTCGAGAATTTGGCATATAACTTCTCCCTTATCAAAATTTCCAAAGCTATCCTTAGATGCTCCGCGTGGTCTTCCGTTGACTTTGAGTAAATCAAAATATCGTCAATAAATATAATGACAAATTTGTCCAGATATTCCTTGAAAATTCTATTCATCAAGTCCATAAATGCAGCCGAGCCATTGGTCAATCCAAAAGACATTACTAAGAATTCATAATGACCGTACCTTGTTCTGAAAGCCGTCTTTGGTATTCAGGTTTGATCTTTAACTGGTGATATCCGGATCTCAAATCAATATTAGAGAAGTACTTAGCTCCTTTCAGCTGATCAAACAAATCGTCAATTCGAGGTAATGGATACTTGTTCTTGATCGTAAGCTTATTGAGTTCTCAATAGTCGATGCATAATCTCATGCTCCTGTCTTTCTTCTTAACAAATAATACCGATGCACCCCATGGGGATATACTGGGTCTAATCACTCCTTTCTCCAACAATTCTTGTAATTGTTTTGCCAATTCCTTCATTTCCACTGGCGCCATTCTATATGGGGCTTTGGATACTGAATCCGTTCCAGGTGCCAAGTCGATTGCAAATTCGATCTCTCTATCTGGAGGAAGTCCTGGTAATTCATCTGGAAATACGTCTGGAAATTTATTTACCACTGGAATGTCTTTCAGCTTTGCCGGCTCCTGACTTCTATCTATCACATAAGCAATGAAATGCTCGCATCCTTGTCGTAGTAACTTCTTAGCTTGAATCATCGTCAAAAACTTCTTCGCTTGTCTCTGGCCTCTAAACATCACCACTTCCTCATCTGGCGTCTTCAATATTACTTTCTTATTACGACAGTTTATCTGAGCATCGTGCTTAGATAGCCAATCCATTCCCAAAATAACGTCAAACTCTCCTAACTTAAATGGTATCAAGTCAGTATCAAACTTATGGCCAGTAATCTCAATCTCACAGCTCTTACACACTTGGTTAACAAATACACGCTCCTGATTTGCTAATTCTACCGTCATAATATCACTTAACAATTCTACCAGATAATTCAACTTATCAACAAAACCTTGAGAAATAAATGATCGAGTTGCTCCCGAATCTACTAGCACTTCAGCACATAAGGAGTTCACAGTAAACGTACCTGCCACAACATCCGTATCCATAATAGCATCCTTCACGGACATGTCATAAATTCTAGCTCTGGGAGGTTCATTCATTGTTGGAGTAGCTCCCATGATACACAATGTGTTATTGACTGGAATTGGTGCCTTGCAATCCCTTGCGATATGTCCTGGCTTCCCGCACTTGAAAAAAGTAAATCCAATTACTAGAACCTTGCCTGCCTGATTCTTGGTAGGCTGGTCCTTGCCGACTAGCTCTCTGGCTGGCTGATTACGGCACTCCCTTGAATAGTGCCCCTTCTGGTTGCATCTGTAGCAGACCACATTCAACTTATTGCAAACTCCACCATGTTTCTTCCCACAGACTTGACAGTCTGGTATAGTTGGCCTCTGCTGGGTTGGCTGGTTCCCAAGGGCTGGGCGGTTACCTTGGCCTCCGTTGCCTGTATTCTGTCTGTTAAAATTTCTTCCGGGCTGGAGCTTGCCCTTCCCCTAATTAAAATTTGGAAACTTCCCTGCTTGGGACTGTCCTTCACTTCCTTCAAACTTCCTCTTCTTACCTTCCTTCTCCTTCTGAGACATTTCACTCTCCGTTTTTGTAATCATAGCCTTCTGCACAACTCCCGCATACATGTCCAATTCAAATATGGCCACCTTCCCTCGGATCCATGGCTTGAGTACTTGCTGAAACCTTTTAACTTTCTTCCTATCAGTGTCCACATATGATGGCACAAACCTAGACAACTCCTCAAACGTACTCTCATAATCCGCCACCGACATATTCCCCTGCTTTAGCTCCAGAAATTTCAACTCCATTTGATCCTGAACAAACTGAGCGAAATACTTCTCTAAAAACAGCTCCTTAAATCTATCCCACGCCACATCATCTATACCTTCCAACATCTTAATAGTTTCCCACCAGTAGGTGGCTTCATTCTTCAGGTAGTAACTTGCAAACTCAGTCTTCTGCTCATCTCTCACTTTAACTAAGGCAAACGCCTTCTCAATTTCCTTCAACCAGATTCTTACCTCAATAGGATCTACAGAACCTTTAAACTCTGGTAGATTCACCGCCTGAAAGGTCTTAAAGTTTACCTGAGGGTTGGTCTGCCTCTGTTGTTGTTGAGTTAGGTGAACTGTTTGTTGAGCCAAGATCTGAAGAATCTGGGCTACAATTGGGTCTATGGGACCTGGGTTGGTATTCTGGTTGTTACTATCTTGGGTGTTATTGTTATTGTTGTTATTTTCTTCATTCTGGTTGGTGGAATGGGTATTTCTTCTGGTAGACATTTTCTGTAAAGAATCAAACAATTTATTTAGCCTTTAAAATATACTCCTTTTTGTGAAAAGATTTTGTAAAACAGAAATATCTCTTTTTGAAAATATTTTCAATAGTTAAACTAAGTAAATTGCATGCTTCTTTATAGATTGTAAACAGTTAAGGGGAATAGGGTACATGTTATCACAAGAGTTTCATAACTGGTGCAGTAAGATAAAATAGGTCTGGTAAAGTAAATGACAATGCTGGAAAGGAAAGGTACTGATATATATATCAAAGATTGGTGGTGCAAGCGCAAAACATTTTATTAAAGGCAAATGTACAACAGGTCTATTCCTTATTCAGCAGTTCTAGTTTATTCGCACTCCTACCAAAAGTCCGATAATACACACTATACATTGTTATACATATATCACTTATCACATTATTCCTGTCGTTTAGCGTATGGAAACTCTGGTCCACCAAGTCTTTCAAAATCCTCCAATGTTTATCTAGCCCACCCCATAAGAGCATCTGGGGCTGCATACTCACAAGTAGCTCCATGAATTCTAGCCTCACACCACGAAATGGAATAGCTTGTACTGGTGCAACCATCGCAGCTGGTACTATAGCTGACACCGATAGAAGATCAGGGCGTGGATCAGCTGACGGTCCTCCAACTGAAGACTCCGAGTGATCAGATGATATCGAAATAAAGGAATCTACCATCGCCGCTATCTAAAATTTACGCTTCTAGATAAGAATCTCGAATCTCGCCACGAATCATACTAAAACCTACTATTTAGCCGCACTCAACCTCTCAACGTTCTATTTTTTTATTTCCTAATATTAATTTTAACCCTCTACCCATTCCCGACAATCTAGGCTTGTGACAGTGACTTTAAACCTTAGCTCTGATGCCAAACCTGTGACGCCTCCAAACCCGGGTCAGAAATCGACCCAACGGGTCACCCAACTGCTCAAGAACTCGCCGAAAAATGCAGAATCCGGCGAGCCTAATTCCGGCAATTCCACGAATCGTTTGATTCCGTTCTTTGTATCAATACATTCCTGATCTTCCCAGAAACCTAAGGTCGTGTTTTGCTCGTGCTCATAACCCCATGGTCAGGATTTCCAGTGAAAATGCCATTAAAACTGGTCGGGGTTCGAGCTTTTCCAGCGAAGCAACACAGGGGTCCCACTTAACAATTAAACACATGAAACACTACATTTTGACACGATCTACAGGCTGGTACTAATGAATCGAACCCAGAATCAATGAAATTAAAAATCCCAAATCGAATTTAGAACATTTAAACATTCAAACCCTAATTTTATTAATTCGAAGATCAAACTCAAATTTAACCATGTTATTGAACTCCAAATTTAACATATAATATACCAAATTGACCAGGAAGAAAAGATCTACACGATTATGCCATCAAATCAAATAAAAAACATCAAGAAAAAAATTTATAATTTAATCCATAATTAATTCGAATTAAATAATAAATAAGAAAAATACCTTGATTTCTGGGCAAAAACAAATGGTTGATTCAGAAAGTGGATTTCGAGAGTTTCGTTTTGATATATTGCACGACTGAATCGGAGTTCGATAACGCCTTCTTTTGTGCGATTGATTTTCAAGAATACGGTGTTTTAATAAAGTTTTCTCTGGTTTTCAGGAGTTTATACTGTCTGATTATGATTTTACGCGTGAAAATGAAATAAGAAAGGGCTATTTATATTTACGGAATAATAGTACATTCTGGATCGTGTTGGATCGATAAAAACGTTCGTTTTGGATAAACATTATCCTTTTTGGATAAACACTATCCTGTTTTGGATAAGCACTATCATGTTTTGGATAATCACTATCCTGTTTTGGATAACCATTATCCTATTTCGGATAATTATCAAAACCAGGCTTTTATAAAACGATTGTACGAAGATAATGTTATCGAAAAGGTTAGCGTATCGAAAATATTGAGCCGGGCCGCGCACAGGTCATACTGTAATCCGGATCGAAAAAGTCAAAATATGGAAAATATCCGGAATTACCAGATTAGGTTAGGAAAGAATTTTTTTGGAAGAGTTTCGGGTTGTAAAAACATAAAAACGGGTGAGGTTGGACGATTCCCGGCTTTATAAAATAATTTTGTAATTATTCAGAAAATAATTAATAAATTCATAAATTAATATAAAATCATATAATACTCCAAAATTACCAGAAAAATACCTTAATTATCTATATTTTATTCCGGACATAATAAAATTAACATACCTAGGCTTTCTTTACTAGCTCATTCATGGTCTTGAAGTTTAAATGGGATAGTTTCTTGTACCATAGCCAACTTTCATCCTGATAGCTTTACTGAGAAGACAAGTTACAGATTCTACAATAGATGAGTTGAAATCAGCTAGGTACACATTTCCTTTTCTCACACCAGTGAGAACCACTTTGCTGCTTCTTTTATTAGTCACAACACAGGCTTTTGAGTTGAAGGTTACTGAATTGCCTTTATCACAAAGCTGGTTGATACTCAACAGATTGTGTTTGAGACCTTCCACTAAAGCAACCTCCTCAATGATGACATTGTCCTTTGAAATCAAGCCATATCCCACAGTATAACCTTTGGGCCAGCTCTCTCCTTAAACTCTGTGAGCAGGGTAGAATCACCAGTCATGTGTCTTGAACAACCACTATCCAAGTACCAAAGATTCTTTCTGTTTCCCTGCACACATCAAAATCAAATCAAGTTAATTTTGGTACCCAAGTTTCCTTGGGTCCTGCCTTGTTAGCTTTCCTTTTCTGTTTTTTAGGCTTTATTTCACTTGACTTGGGAATTTCAGATTCATCCTTAGTCATTTGAGTTGGGCCTTTGAAACCATTCATTGCAACAGAATTATCATGCATATTATGACTAACAGGAAATGGTATGCTATGGGTAAACATGTTATTCCAGTAAGGCATGCTAAATGGCATTTGTGGCATACTATATGCAGCATAATAAGGATTAGGTGCAAATGACATATTAGCAAACTGTGAATTCATGTTCTATGTAGACATAGCATTAACAGGCATAGGAGGCATGCCATTCATGTTAGGAAATTGAGGTTGCACAGACATGGAATTAGGCATGGCAGATTTGCAATTAACAGACAGATGATTTACACTACCACACTTGACACATATTTTTCTAGGAGCATATTTATCAGGTGTGTAGTTATTGTGTTTGTTAATCCCTACTTTACCATTCCTATTGTTTTTCCTTTTAGTCTCTGTTTTTTACCTCAATCTTTTCAAGTCTGTCACTTAACTGTTTGACAGTCATGTGACCAATATTAACCTTTTTCCCTTTCTTAACTTTACTCGACTCTCCTGAAACAAAGTGTTAGATATATTTGATAATGTCATGGCTAATATGTTTTATGTTTAGCTTTCAGATCTTACGTGAACAGGATAAATCAGTACTTAACTGTTGATCAGTACTTATACTGGAAGTCAGGACTTAAGGATATCAGTACTTATATTATCAGGAGATAATCATCAGAAGATAGATATCAGAACTTAAGTGCTGAAGGACAATCAGATAAGGACAGTAGCTGATTAAAGGAAAGAAGATTGAGATAAACATAAGAAGAGATATGCATGAAGAAGGAATTCCGTGAAGAATGGAATACTTGGAAGAAAAGATATCTGATTGATATATTTTAGGAAGCAGAATTATATTCCATATCAATTAGCGATTATCTTGTAACTGTGTAGTATATAAACACAGACATAGGGTTTACACTATAAGTGTTATCATTATTAGAAAAGATTATTCATTGTAACCCTAGCAGCTCTCGTGATATTTGTTCATCACTGAGAGGTAACAGTTCCATACTGTAATAGAGTTTATTGTTTTAATAAAGTTTGTTTTCTGTTACTTAAGTTCTTAAAGTTCGATTTGAATGTACTATACACTGTATTCACCCCCTCTACAGTGTGTGTGTGTGACCTAACAATTGGTATCAGAGCCTATCTGTTAATTTACATACAGTTAAAGATCCAAACACAATCATGTCGGACACAGAAACTCCAACTAAGCCTACCACAACTGAGGAACCACCAAAGACACAAATTCAGAGTCGGTATGAGACCATCAGAGTCCCCATACTGAGACCATCTGAATATCCCATATGGAAGGTAAGGATGACCATGTTCCTGGAAGCAACAGATCCAGAATACCTGGATAGAATCAAGGAAGGTCCTCACAAACCAACCAAACTCGCAGTTGCAGTTGCAGGTGAAGCAGCAATGACCGTACCAAAGGAGAAGAGTGATTATACTGCTGAGGACATAGCATCAATTGCTAAGGATGCTAAGGTACGACACTTACTGCATAGTGCCATTGATAATGTAATGTCAAACAGGGTAATCAACTGCAAGACTGCTAAGGAGATATGGGATGCTCTGGAAATAAGGTGTCAGGGAACTGATACAATTAAGAAGAACAGGAAGACAATACTCACTCAAGAGTATGAACACTTTGACTCAAAGACTAATGAGTCATTGAATGATTTATATGATAGATTTGTCAAACTTTTGAATGATTTGTCATTGGTTGATAAAGAGTATGATCTTGAAGATTCAAACCTTAAGTTCCTGTTAGCTCTTCCTGAATGCTGGGATTTGAAGGCAACGACAATAAGAGACAACTACAATCTTGATGAAACAACTCTTGACGAAATCTATGGAATGCTCAAGACTCATGAGCTG